>NW_023596461.1:35245682-35248472 GCF_011947565.3 Pollicipes pollicipes | reverse complement strand
ATATCTTGCCAAATATTTACTAATGTCCACGTAAATGGCTGTAATGTGATTGCCTCGGTCCAGTGCTGCATCAAGATGATTCATTAAATATAGCAGCTGAATTTGTGTGCTATGTTTTGGACGGTATCCACTTTATTTTTCAGAGAGCAGCCCATTCTCAGTTGAGTGTTCATATATATTATGCAATACGATTTTTTCAAGAAGTTTTGACACACAAGGAAGTACACTGATTGGTCTGTAGTTATCAGTATCCGAGCTTGACCCTTTGCTTTTGAAAATGGGATGAGCATTTGCGTCTTTCCAGGTGGAAGGAAAAATGTCTTGGCTTAGTGACATGTTGAATATTTTAATGAGTGGAGCCTTCATCAATGTGGCAGTAGTTTTTAATATTTTGCTGGGAGATTGCTAGAAACACATGATTTGTTTGGATCGAGAGTGTTGAGTGCCCTCAGTACTTCATCCTCTGTCAGTACTCCTCTGTTTGTCAGTCTGCGTTTACCAGAAGTTGTGAAAGTTTGTCTGCATGCATGCTTGTGTAGTCCCTTACTTGTTTGGTTGATGCTTTAGGGGTGGTGATGCAACCTTGATAGTGACAAAGGTAGGAATGTGATCTAGTAGTGAAGGGGGGTGGCGGGGGGTTGAACCTCACTGTCTGCAGTGATGTTTGTGTTCGATGTCAGATTTAAGTCTCGTAAGTTGGCTGTGTCTTGTGTAAAGCGTGTTGGCTGATCAATGAGTTGTGTCAGATGGAGTGATTCAACTGTGTGTTTCAGTCTGACTTCAAATGGAAAGATGTCACTGTGTTTAGTAGTGGGCTTCAGTTAGATAGTTATTACCAGCATTAAAATCTCCCAATATCGCTATCGATGCACGGTGATATGTATGTGCCATGCCAACACTGTCTGACAAGATATCTAAAAACTCTGTCAGTTGACTGCTAGAGAGATTGGGTGGGACATAGACACAGCAGACCACAATAACTTCTGATTTGATTTTGGTGAGGGACCAAACCCATTCAACTCCTTCCAGTTCGAGATCAGGTAGTCTCTTTGCTGGGAGTGTTGATGTAAAGTATGCTGCTACTCCTCCTCCATGTCGAGGCCTGTGCTTTGTCATTGGGTTGTGGTTGTCGTGTAAATTGTTCAAGCTAGGATGGACCTGGAGTCAAGTTTGGTTTCAGTCAGAAGCAGGATGTCAATGTTGTTATGTGTGGTAAAGAAAGCAAGTTCGTCCAGGCGTCGTGGAGATGTGATGCTGTTTATGTTGACATGTGATATTGTGACATTCTTAGTTGCTGGTGGTCCTGGGTTGATTTCCAGCCCATTGATTATTAGGCACGTTTCAATGCTAGGATATAGTTTAAATGACAGTTTTGAGCATTTGTGTGCAGGAGCTGAGCAAGTGAAAGTAAGATGTGTGCGTGAAGGAAAAGAGTAGGTGAGAACTGGACAATGGCATGGCATGAGGGTTGAAAGGGATAGAGGAAAAATACCAGCAACTGCTCAGCAGCCCACCTCCAATGTCCCAGCTGAAAAGGTTGATTAAATAATGTCAGAAAAAGTCACCGGAAGCAGCAGGCTAAATTTGGCAGCGGGCACGTAGCGGCATCCAGGAACTGGCCGCTAGTGGTCAGTGACTTGAGGGTCGCACTAGTGACAGTGTGGATAATAGTGGAAATGCAATGGCACAAAAAGGCAGTGATGAAGAAAAGAAAACAAATAAGCACAATGGCTACTCTAATCATGCATCAAACATGGCTATGTCATTGGGGCAAAGCACACCTCATATGGGCATATCACATTGTGAATCATGGACCTCAAACCAACAGAAATACAATTACCGTTAACAAATGCAAATACAGTCAAGCAGACATAGTTAGCACAGAATGCCTGATGTGAAATGATGGCCTTGAGCAAAAGTGTCATATATCAACCACGACATCAACACAGTATGGAGCAACAAACTTATTACCTAGGGGTGCCACAGCCTTAAACGTTTCAGTCACTAATGACGGTATTAACATGAGGGTGTCTCTACAGCGGTGGAGGGGCCGGGGTCTCATGATCATCTGCATTTCCGTTGGGATTCGGTCGTTCCCTCTACTTTTGTAGTCACGAATACGTCCGTTCTCTTGTGCACCAACGTAATGCTTTTAGCATCGCAACACTTCAGATAAGACTCCACGAGAGCAATTTCGCTTCATATTAAAATGGGCTCTCACACACCAGAAAGCACTAGGTGTTTAGTACTTGGTCTTGTAGGCCGGCGCAGGGGCATAAGAGCGAGCAGGCTTGTACGCCGGGGCAGAGGCATACGAGCGAGCAGCACCGTTCTCCATCCATCCACTGCACCGTTGTTCTCCGGCATCCGATAGCCCTGAAATGGTCATGACCGGCCGAAACTGCTCTGATCTAAACTTCTGAAACATCACGGCATCGTATTACGAGCATCTTGTTGGTTCTTCAGCAGCTCGCTAGCCACAAACGTTTATTATCACACTCCTCACTGAACAAGAATCACATCTCGCACATTTCTATAACCGTAGATCGCAAAGTACATGATGCTACCCCAAAGATTACACTGCTGTAGTTACTCATTAGTCTCGTTAAATTGCTGCCAGGTAATCATAGAACGAATTCTTAAGATTTGGTGTGTATTTTAAAAGCAGACAGAACACTTTGCCGTGAGTTAATTGGCTAGAGTGGGTTCTTCAAAATTATACACGGTACATGGACACAAAATCAGTTTCCTTGTACGAGTGGATGAAATAACCTGCAACCTTGACCGAAA
>NW_023596461.1:35214637-35244682 GCF_011947565.3 Pollicipes pollicipes | reverse complement strand
AAAGGGCATCCGTGAACTGTATCAAAATGTCCTCACGATGGCTAGCTCAGTTCAAAACGCAATAAAAATGTGGAACATTCCGAAATTTCTAAGGCCACCTGTTTTTGGACAACGTGCCGGTGGGCGGAAAAACTACTGCCATTCGCAACACAAGCTTGAAATCACTCGTCAGGTATTTTTGTTAACGCGTTTCACATCTAGGCACATTTTCTCGTAAACGTGACTGTTGAGCCTGGCATACACCTACTACTTATCAGCTGTAAGTCAAAGGTGAGAAGCACATGTCAACAGGATTTCCGTGGGCATTTCCATTCGGTCCATCATTCCACTTTTGGAGTCACGAATATGTCCGTTTTCTTGTACACCAATGTATTACTTTTATCATAACAACACTTGACACAAGACTCTCCAAAAACAACGTGGTCTCACCTTATAAATTGGTTCTCACACACTAGAAAACACTAGGTGTTTAGTACATGGTCTTGAAGGCCGGCGCAGGGGCATGCGAGCGACCAGGTTTGTAGGCTGGGGCCGGGGCATAGGAACCAGCAGGCTTGTAGGCCGGGACCGGGTGGTAGCTAGGCTTGTGCTCCTCATAGCGGGGCTCCCCAGTGTAGGTCATCTCGGCGATGTAGCCTCCGTGACCGTCATGGTCAGTGGCGTACGTGACATGCTGAGCACGGCCGTCTGGCAGGTTGACCGAGCAGTAGCCGCTGATATTCTTGGTGTCGCTGTTCTCGTTCTGGGAGAACACGGCACCGGAGTCTATCGGTAGTAATAGTCATTTTTTTGTGCGTCGCTTCAAAAGTCTCCATTCAGAATGTTTAAAATGCGAGTATATTTAGAGGGCACTGGAATCCCTCACCACCGATTATTACTCCATACCTTCCCCTGTTTCATGAGCATGATTTTTGAGTCTAATGAAACTAATCATTTAATGCTTTCATTGTTTTGAAATAGTAATCGAGAGGATCCATTGATGAAAATAAGTTGATGTGCCTGCGCCATATTTGTGGCTTAGTTTATATGAAGACAGCATCATTATATTCGTTGTCATCGCAATGAAAGTTTTTTGGCAAAAACATTTTTTCCCTTTTGTCTTTTCGTCATTCACCGGGCTGCCAAAGATCACATTTTCTTTTCTGCGCAGACTTCCTAGTTCAGTTTTGTCAGGTCTCGATGAGTGGTGTTCCATTGATTGGTTCAATTTTTTTGCATTGTCGGGATTTTGGCCTTCGATATTTGTCCTTTTGAATTGATTGTCGTTTATTTTCGATTATGGACATTAAGCAGTATAATACTCCTACTCATAATATGATGAGTGGATTGGGGCACAAGCGGAACACTTAAATCTGAACAATGGTCATGACCGGCCGAAACTGCTCTGACCGAAACTTCTGAAACATCACGGCATCGTATTTACGAGCATCTTGTTGTTCTTCAGCAGCTCCGCTAGCCACAAGCGTCTTTATTATCTCACACTCCTCACCTGAACAAGAATCACATCTCGCACATTTCTATAACCGTAGATCGCAAAGTACATGATGCTACCCCAAAGATCTACACTGCTGTAGTTACTCATTAGTCTAGTTAAATTTGCTGCCAGGTAATCATAGAACGAATTCTTTAAGATTTGGTGTGTATTTTAAAAGCAGACAGAACACTTTGCCGTGAGTTAAATTGGCGAGTGGGTTCTTCAAAATTATACACGGTACATGGACACAAAATCAAGTTTTCCTCTTGTACGATGGATTAAATAACCTGCAACCTTGACCGAAACCGATCAGTGACCACCCGCCCCCTACCCCCTTCCCCCACCGCCTTGCGTTCGTCTCCGTGCTGTGAGGTGGCTGTCACCAGTTCCGGAAGTCCTGCATTTAATCTTGTGTTGAAGAACGTGTAAATCCATGGTGATGCTGTAATAAGAACCAGAAACAAACGCTGCACATAGCGCTAACCGATTTCTTGCGGTTTAGTCATACGCCGAAGCTGATGAAGCATACCAAAGGAATGATATCAATGACTAGGCAGCATCACTTACACACCAAAGGAATGATATCAGTGATTCGACGGTATCACATACGCACCAAAGGAATGGTATCAATGACTCGTGAACATCATTTAAGGCGTTCTTTTTTACGTAACCCACTAGCTGCTTACCATGACAATGTCAGTGATTGTCCAGCGTTGAAATATTGCTCTCTAGATTTACAACGCTGTTGTAGTGGTGTTAAGCGTTCTTAAAGCCTCAAGGAAACTATTCTTGCTACAGCTGCAAATGACGGATCTCTAATGTCACCAGCGATATCACAGGCTCAAAAGAGATGGGTGGGCTGTTTTGCGAAAGCAGCGAGCTTATCTTTACAAAACTTAAATACCACAGTCGTTTCTTCTCATCCTTGGTAACTTATTCTTCTTCCGATACCTTTGATATCTCTGATTATTCAAAGCGCAAAAAATACAAGTCATGCATTTGATCGGCAAAATGGCTCATGTTTTCGCCGCTTTCAATGATTGGCTGAGTGCTTCATCGACCTTTTAGCAATGATCCCGTCTCAGAACTAGACACAAGCTTACGCATCCAATGCAGTTTCGCGCGTGCATACTTTTTAGATGGCCAGGTCTAATCCAAAGATGGGGGACGCCTAGGAAAAGGTCTTCTGCAGACATGTCGTCGTTTCCTCTCGTGTTTGAAGCAAAACTACGCTCCCTTTATGGTACAATGATTTATTAGCGGTCATCACGACATGAATGCCAAATTTCACACGAACAGACTTACATTATAAATATTTGTTCACACCAGAGCACTAGGTATTCAGTACTTGGGCTTGTAGGCCGGCGTAGGGGCATACGAGCGAGCAGGCTTGTACGCCGGGGCAGGGGCATAAGAGCGAGCAGGCTTGTACGCTGGGGCGGGGGCATACGAGCGAGCAGGCTTGTATGCCGGGGCCGGAGCATAAGAGCGAGCGGGCTTGTAGGCTGGGGCCGGGTGGTAGCTAGGCTTGTGCTCCTCATAGCGGGGCTCTCCAGTGTAGGTCACCTCGGCGTTGTAGCCTCCGTAACCGTGCTGGTCAGCGACGTACTTGACGTGCTGGGTACGGCCATCGGGCAGGTTGACCGAGTAGTAGCCGTTCACATTCTTGGTGTCACTGTTCTCGTTCTGAGAGAAGACGGCACCGGAGTAGTGGTCGTTGACGGCATAGTCAAACTGGTAGGGCGTGTCGTAGTTGGCTGGCTCCTTGTAGGACGACTGGTGGTAGCTCGGACCATGGGAGTACGCCGGCTGCGGGGCGTAGCTGTTGGCAGGAGCGGCGGAGGCAACAGCCAGCAGAGCGGCAGCGATGAACACCTGTGGAAGTAAAAATGCTGTCATTTCCTACAAGTCCATCTTGTTTCATCTGTGGTTCTCTTCTAGTGGGTTTTGAGATATGAAGTGGTATTGTACCACTAACCAAAAGAAAGCTGATCATTGGGGTTGGAGCATGCAGCTTTGCACGAGCGTGCTGGTACTTGCCTTCATGTTTGTAGCGTTGGTCTTGTCGACTGATGCTGTGAACGGTGAACGGCCTGGTTTTATACGCGCTCACGGTCTTGACCTTGACAAAGAGGCTGGGCGCGGCCCCGTGAATTGAATTTGGACCGGTGCAAGGACAGCGGGTTGCATGTTCGCTGCTTCCCCTTGCGTTGAATATTAACGTAGCGAATTGACATGAATTTGGTTTGAGTTTGGCAGGAAAAGATGTTAACGTTAAAGTTGTTTCACTACTGTTGTAGTTACTTGCGTTGCGCTGGAACATATGCGACACGTGAGCGTTGCAGCGCGGCTGTGCCTGTTCTTGGAGGGTCATACCACGACAAAACGGTGGGAGCGTAACACGGCACAGCCTTCAAATTAGACGACAACACATGTATAGGATACCTCTACTGCGAAAACACCATTTTAAAAGTTTTAGAGCAGAGCAGCTTACTTATAAGGTACTAGGACTAGATGAAAATATGCAATGATATCGCGAAACTATTCTTCTATTTCTTCTAGCGGAAGCAGTTCTGTGGAACGTAAGGTTTGGGAGATGTGCATCGGAGAGCCAAATTATTGTATTGTTTTGAGACATGGGTCAATTTATTTTAAGTCAACCGGGCACACTCGTGCTTACTTCACCTCATGGGCCCGAGGTTGGCCTTTCATCTCATTGTCTGAAAAACATGGTACAATCTATATTCTTTGAACAGTTATGCAGTTATAGACCAATTTTTGCCGTCCAGCTTAGAAAGCATGTGAGCGATCTCTTCTTGATCGGTTGCATATCCAGTTCAAGCATTGGCAGATCACGCACAGCGGCGCGCCACGTCAGGTCACCGGGCGTGGTCGGCTCACACCGTCGGCTAATGTGACAGTGGTCTTGAAGAGATGTGTTTCGACATAAATCAGATTATTTAGGTAGTCTTCCGAAGGATGCAAACAATGTCTGAATGGCGAATGCGTGTCTGTCGTCCTTCACGAGTCTTGCACAGTTGGCAATGTCGTGCGCTTTTCCACCATCACAGCACATCCATGGCCGTTATATCAAGTTGATCTAAAGTTGCATTACTATATTTTCCAATGCCACATTGGGAGAGGAAGGAAAGTCGCCTCGGTTACCGACAGTACGCATATAATTGAACGCTGGCTCCGTGTAAGCGAGACCGGGGGAAATAGAGGGTCATTTTATGATAGAGCTTTATTCCCGGGAGGTCGGGAAAATAAAGACGTACAGTTTTGCTCTTTTTAACAAGTGGTTCCAGCGAATGCGCAATGAAAAGAAACTATGATAATTAGGCGAAGAACTCGAATGGAGAATGTATGGAAGACCACGCCTCGGAGCTTAAGATATAATTCGATATTGTGTTTTCAGCATATTTCCACATATTCGACCCCACGTCGTTTGTGAGTTTTGCAGTTGTGTCATTGAACGCCAAGGATATTTTTTTGTCTAGTTGATGTCAGCACACATGCATCATTAACAGCATGCATGCAGCATTGGACGAGAGTGCTGGCGCTTGCCGTCATGTTCGCAGTGTTGGTCTTGTCAACCGGTGCTGTAAACTGCGAACAGTCTACCGCATACATGCATGCGGTCTTGACCTTGACTGGAAGGCTGGGCGCGGCTCCATGAGTGAATATAGGTCAGTGCTGGAAGTGAAGCATGTGCGGTGCCTAGCTTATTGTGAACTGTATTGAAGGTGAGATCACACTTTCGCATACCCTATTATTTGATTTGACTACGAAAGACCGTAACCTCCTGATCATTCATGTCCAGTGCTCATGATAATCTTAGATGGGCGTTGCACCCAGTCGTCCGTGAGTATACGACTAGATACAGCCACATTTAACTCGGACGGGCTTCGGTGCAGCGGGCGAGCCCTCAACGACCCAATCTTTGCGGCGAGAGGTAAGAACGAACACAGCCGCAGTAATCATTAGATTACTGACCGTGATTCTGTGCCAATAAATTGGGATCAGTGGGTGCCTGTAGGGAAATGCGAAACACTTGAATAGGTCAGCTTGATAAAACATTGATTGTGAAAAAGCTCTCTTTGTGTGCTTGACGATTCAAACATGTTGAGTACACGTGTAAGACACTGACATTTTTCACTCATGTATCAAGAACAGTGACATAGCGTAATGTGAACAGCTTGCAGCCGCAAATGCGTAGTACGAATGGTAGGTGTCCGATGCGACATGTCCGATTAGCGACGTGTCAGCCATTGTTTGTAGCATCTTACCGCAAACGCTTCTCCTATCAGTATCTTGTCTATTGACCGCGTAAATGATTGTGTTGTGTGTGTGCGTGTGTGTGTGTGTGTGTGTGTGTGTGTGTGTGTGTGTGTGTGTGTGTGTGTGTGTGTGTGTGTGTGTGTGTGTGTGTGTGTGTGTGTGTGTGTGTGTGTGTGTGTGTGTGTGTGTGTGTGTGTGTGTGTGTGCCAGGTCTGTTAAACTTGTGATTGATTATTGTGCGTTAGGTTTGCCACAGTCTTGTGTGGTGTTTGGTGAGTTCATATGTTGTAGTAAGATTTTCCCGTTGGTATTACGATGAAGAGATCGCCGCTCGGGGCTGTTGTGTCGTTTTCATCTCGGCCGTGCGGGGTGACCCACATCCGCGCTGTCCTGGCCGCTATGACCAACACCGGGCGCGGGGTTAACGTTATGCCCGGCCGCGTGTGGCAGCATTGTTCCGTCGCTCGCGGTTTCCGTGATGTTGTTTGGAATACCGACAGGAAATTGCGTGTTTTGGTGACATGGCAATGACAGAAACATCATGTTGACATGATCATCCGATTCGGTCCCTGTCCATTAATGTTCTTATAGTGAGAAATCTTGATTTTGACTTCCTGGAACGTACGCCCACCAAGGTGAAGCATGCCGTTGAATGATAGCGCGGAATTAACTCCTGTCAACATTAAGTCATGGGACTTATTACGGTGTTCAGCTGTAGCATGCGAGTCATGCGAGACTAATTAAGGAGATGCACAAGTGCTTGTTATTTACGCGTCACCTATTTATTTCATGAAATAATCTTGGAAGGAAAGCACATTTCCCGCTGGAAACAGAAATCACTTGGGGAAATGAATGGGACGCGGCCGGTCACATTCAACTATGGAACAGCGCATCAGGTGGGCGTGACACAATTGCTTCCTAGACGATTCGGTGGGGCAGTTCAAGGTCGGGTTGGCAACGGAGAGGGGCGACTGGCTGGTGACCGACTCAATATTGGTTGAGATGATTTTGCTGTTTTAGGTGTGCATGCACCAGTGGTTGATATTCAACCGTAAATAACTGTACTCTTGTGTAGGGTACAGGATGCCATTGTGCACTGCGGTCAATTAACACAATTCTCTGCGGGAACTGCCATATTCGCTTGAATCCGAACGCTGCGGAGACGGTAGGGACTTATGTTTGGAGCGCAAGCAAATGCCTCTCTGGCATCATAAGCGAGTTTTGTCTTGAAGATGTATGGAGGCAGTTAAACCCCTCTAAATAGGAATAAACGTGGCGGCGATCAGGCCAACCACAGCAAACGCGTACAGGTCATGTATTAGTTAGCGAGACACTTTGCTGTAGCGTTGACGTACAGGCGTTTCCTAAATTACTACAACATTACGATTACGATTTTCCGATACGATTCAACGATACGATTACGATACGATGCGATTTTAGACGAATACTAAACAAATCATGGTGGTAAAGTACTACGAGAAAATAAAGCTAGCTTAGAGATATTGCACGAAATATTACAAGGAGATTTTCACGTCAAAAGGTCCAGCTGAAGGGATAATGGTTATATTTTTGGGAGTGATCAAGCTGCAAAGCTCACCGCACGGGAACATGGGCAATGAGACGGTCTGATTGGGGGCAAAGAATGCAAATTAGCGTTGAATAGAAAGAACAAAGTAAACGCTCTGGCATCACGTGATTTACAGCGGAATCATCGCTCACTATTGGAATTATCTCAAAAGCATCGTAGCCGTGAACATCAACGACGTTTTTGTTCACGTTTTCTTTAACCCAGCGTCGGAGCATCGTAGCCCTGGTTCCCAGGAAAGAAGACCAGACCGGATGACAAAACAAGGGGTCTCGATGTTTACGAGATTTAAGTTATCTCATTGCTGCAAAGGTTATTGCTACTCGCATTGGCTGTCATCCATAAATGGGTGTCTCCAGATAAAACTGGATTGGCGAATGTTAATTTATAGGTGAAAACATAAGGTTAACGGCCCATGCCGTTAAGTATTGGGATAACGATTAGACTGGAGGATTGATGATGCCTTGCGATATCTGGCTTCGCTCGATTCACCGGAATACCATTGTTATATCTGTTCTTTTGGAGCGTACAATTTTGAGGACAATTCAGTGCCGTGGATAAAGTTCTCAGCAGTAATGCCCTTTCGGCAGTAGTGCACAGCTGGTTTACATCAAACTGGTTTTAGTGTGGTCGCGGCACGTTCTAGGAATCTCATATGAGGGAAATGTTGTTCGACTTGACAACATAAATTTTAGAGATCAATATAGAAATTAACATAAGCATTTTTGGCACCAGAATGAATAGTGTAGAGGGAATTATATGCTTCTTTTCCGACGAGATAACATTGTTCTGCCAGTCAATCAAGCAACTGCAGCAATCGGCAGAGACAGTACTGCGCGCCAAGAACGAGCTCAGCAAATATTTTTGGTTGAGCCTAAACTTCAACAAGAGTCGGGTGATGTCGGGTGCTCAGAAGGACAGTAACTGGTCCGTTTCAGGAATACAGACCGCAAAGATAAGTGGAATGAGAAGGTTCAGAATTAAGTGATGCGATTCATAATGCGAGACTAGCCGCGTAAAGTTGCTAAAAGAATACTGACCCAGGATATGGAGCATGGTGGGATGAAAGGATGAGACGTTCAGAGATGATGCCAATCATTAAACATGAAGTAGATTAAGTGTCTATACTCGAACCGGGAATCAATTAGGCGTAGACTGATACAGATACGAATGACACTTGCTCGTTAATCGACATGTTCAAAAACAGCCTGGGCAATAACGAAATAAAGCGCTTTAGTATTCGAAGATTTTACAGAGATATAAGTGCTGAACTTAAAGAACACATCAGTTCACCTACACAGCAAACAGCATAAAGTTGAAATGATTTGTACCATAAAAACATACAAGCTAACAAAAGGATCGTATTTATTAAATCCTAAACCAGCAAGGAATCAATATGATTGACAAATTAACGATGAATGGTTGACGCATAATGGACGTATACTACATTAATCACAACATTTTAAGGTCGGGACCGAACTCCTGGCACAAGAAGCGCTATTACGAACAATACCACACAGGTTCAAGCTGATGGTCGGAACGAAACCTTGGCAGGTGTTCAAATGACGTTGCATGAGAGAGGTGTCATGGTCATACATGGCTGGATGGACTTATATACATTAACAAGGCAGAAGACAGATGTTGACTTACGTGCCTGCGCTTATAACCGCTCAATACTGCTGGGCATGGCTCTGATTTCAGCAATGCCAGTTGTTGCCAACACGTAACGAAACCTGCCAACCGGCTATGCGCTCTAAAAATGAGAGACGTGGCTGAGGGTGCCACGTGCGACTTACCTTGCTAGAACTAATATCAAATGGAAGTCAGATCAGAACTAAAAGGGTGTGATCTGTCCCAAAGCCCTTTACCGTCTACGGGTAGTAGATCCTAAAAACAGAGGTGCACAACATAGTGACGTGCCGCAATTTTAACTTCGTCGATGTGATTTGGGCAGGACTGCAACTCAAAAACATTGAGATTTACTCCCATACTGAGATGATCCAATAAGTTCAAAATATCATTGTTCCTGTCAGTGTGCATGCCCATGGGAAGCTTTAGTCAAGTTTCTGTTCATGTAAACGGGTGTTAATAAACTACAACTCGTATTTACAGACCCTAACTTTTTGAAGTGCGCAATTCGTGTCAATTTATCCCAACTGATGTGAGCATTCAGTTATTCGAACGGAAAATTACTAAATGAATACGTCATAGCAAACAGCCACAGTCACCTTATATTAGTTCATCATTCAGCATCCTTGCCTTGTCGCTTGCATGCCGCCACCTCCACCAACTATAGAAGCTTGTTTTCAACTCGTGCCACTAATGCTGGCGTAATCCGTTAGTGTGCCATTGCTCTAAGTTTGTGGAAGACAAAGTGTCACCTCCACACGCCAGCATTCGTGCTGACACAAACTCAGGCCAAACCTAACCCTCCCTCTCTCTCTCTCTCTCTCTCTCTCTCTCTCTCTCTCTCTCTCTCTCTCTCTCTCTCTCTCTCTCTCTCTCTCTCTCTCTCTCTCTCTCTCTCTCTCTCTCTCTCTCTCTCTCTCTCTCTCTCTCTCTCTCTCTCTCTCTCTCTCTCTCTCTCTCTTCCTCCCTCTCTCTCTCCCCCTCTTATTTCTCTCACTCGCTCTCCCTCTCGCTCTTGGTCTTACTCTTGCTCTTGCTCGTGCTCTTGTTCTTCCTCTTGTTCCTGTTCTCGCTCTCGCTCTCGCTCTTGCTCTCGCTCTCGCTCTTTCCTAAGCTGTCTCGCTCGCGCTGTCCTGTCTGATAACAATTCGTTGTGATTCAAGACATTTCAAAGTTGAATAATGATTCAAACACAAATTACCAGTAACTGGCTAAACTTGATTCGTAGTAGAATTTTGTTGGGCCTGATTCTGATCCTGATGCACGAAACAGGGATATCATCATGAGTTGAAACACCTTGGCTCGAACGAGAGTGGATGTCACGTATCGGGGAATTTGACAAGAACTAAGAAGTTGCGTTGGCACACTCCGTAATGCATTGTCATGTCAATGGTCATTCTTGGATTTTACATTCGACGCTAATGTAGAGATGCGCCATCATTGCCAAACTATATGTATGAGATCTACTATCCCCTACCATCTCACACAGTTACGCGGAATAACTTATAAAAATGTAAATGTCACGTTGCCAGGTGGAGGTTCTGTGTAAGGTTAGGGTGTAGAGCTAACTGGGCTGACAGATGTTTTGTTTCTGGTTGAAAGCTGGAAATGAAGGAACCCTGATGAGGCATGTGGCAGCCAGACCTAAAGAATACCTAGAAACACACGAAAGCTGACGCCAACCGGCCTTTCTCGTCGCGGCTGCTGCGTCGGGGGACGGACTGGTGGGTGGGTTATTTGTGAATTTTTTGTCTTGGTGATGGCCGTAAGAAAAGCTTTCGTGGCCTGTCTGACATGCCCAACGTAGCGTTTGCCAGCTTTTATGGCAGATTTTTAAAATCAAAGCACGATATGCTGTGCTGCTGCTGTTGCTGCTTTGCTGTTGGTTATTTGGACAATACTTTATCGGCGACCCATCGTTGCGTGCACTGCTGTAGTCCTTGACACTGACCATCAGAAGATATTTTTATCAAGACGATATGGTTATCTATACTTGTGGTGGCGTCGCCATGAAGGTCGCCATGGAGGTAATACATCTTCAATAGATCCACGTGGGCCCTCGTTGGCGAGCCATACATGAAAATAAATCCTAAAAGGCGAACCTACCATTACGCGTTTCGCCACATCAAAAGTGTGGTCAGCATAACTTCAACCATCTACCTAAGTTGGGCTTCCACGGCGACTATTGGAGACTCAGCAGGGCAACGTAAGTTCTATTTGCGAGCATTTTACGCATTGCAGACGGCGTGCTCGTGGTAAGACAAGGTCTGAATATCCGCTTCACTATGTTTTGTCAAAAGATTTCACCTATGACATAAAACGCAGCCGCGCTTAGTTACATTCTGATGTATATGTTTGTGTTTGTTTGAATATGAATGTTTGACCTGTCTGATGTCATGGTGACGAAAATCATACATGGCTACTATTGTTTTAGCAGTTGCATAAGCGTCAGGAATTACGCTAGGTAGCAGGTTCCAAAAAACACAATGTTGACCTTAGTCATTTTGTGTCAGTGACCTGTATTGATTTTCAAGAAATCCATGGAACTTGTATAATGAGGTTCCTGTGATCAATAACCCCAAAATGAGAATCAGACACTACCATATATACCAAGTTCTAGAATAAAAAACAGGCTAGCTTTTACTTCGGGCTGACCTTTATCCCTGACGCTAGGACACTTATATTGAAACTATGTTAGAGACGTATGACTTCGTCTAACACTCCGTTTTTGCATCGGGCTAACCGATTGCTTAGAAACCATCTCGCTGCATCCATGTCCTGACTTTGACCTGTCGTAGGTCAGCGACCTTACTACGAACACCTGCATCTTTGATACCAAACGATCAGTTATTCCGTTGTCTACAGTGATGCAAAATTGACGCGGCTACGCCGCACCTTCGGGAACCACTCCCGAAGCCTTCAGGGGAGGTGGACAAGTTGACCCACACTCGAGCGCGTGTCGAAGTAGGTGTGTAGGAGGGAATTTCTACTATATCAGAAAAGTCAAATATTCGTGATTAAACCGGACTTCAGGTTAGAAGGGTCTCATGAAAGCAAGTTTTCAGTGAGCTGTTTTTCTTGGAACATGTGCGACACGTGATGTGTGGCGTCATGTTTGTGCCCATTCTTGTTTAGTAATTCCACTACAAATCGCCCGGACCATAACACGCCATAGCCTTCAACTTGGATGAAAACATATGTAAAGGGTACCTTTATGGTGAAAACACAATTATCTATGTTCAAAAACCGCACGGCATACCGACAAGGCACTTGGACTAACTGAAAATACGCAACGATATTACGAGCCTTATCCTCTTACTTAAGCCAACAGAAACACTTGCACAACATGAGGGTAGGGAAAAGTGCATCCGAAAACCAAATATCTATATTTTCTGCAGATGGTTCAATACCATGTTCAAAATCAACTAGTACACATAGTGCCCTAGTTTGGCCTTTCACTTCGTTTGCTGAAACAGATGGCAGCTTCTTTGTTCTTTAAACAAATATGCAATTAAAAGCAATCTGTTGCCGCTCAGCCTAAACAAAATGTCTAGGATTTCTTCTAGATCGGTCGGAAGTCAATCTGAAGAATGGTGGATCACGCACCTATGGATGCAGTGTGGCTCACACCTACGGTGTAACTGTGGTCATGATCTTGGAGCGATTTATGCTCATTTCAAAACCACTCACATAGACGCTGTTTTTGTTACCCGTGAATACTCTTTGCATGGTGAGTGCGAGTTAATGGACCTTACGTACCTCTCGTACCTCATGAGACGTGTATAGATGGCAACTTCGTGCGCTCCCGAGTCGTTACACCACACCGATAACCTTTATGTAAAGGTTATCTAAAGTGCCATCAATTTGTTTGCCAATATCACATCTAGAGCCGTAGCAAAGTCGCCTCGTGTGCTGGCCAGCATGCGCGGAACTGCACACATGGGGTTCAATACAGCACGCATATAATTTGACCGCGGCTGTGCATAAACCAGGTCGGGATTAAACATGGGTCAGTTCGTGGAGAGCCTCATTCCCGGCAGGTCGGGGAGACGAAGAACTTCAGTTTGGCTGTTTTCAGCGAGTGGTCCCAGGGTTATTGGCTTTGATTTATACGGCACTCGACAAGAGTTCTGGTGCTTACGTTCATGTTCGCAGAGTTGGTCTTGTCAACTACTGCTGTAATTGGCGAATGGTCTGGCTTATGCAAGCCTGCGGTCTTGACCTTGACTGGAACGGCGGGCGTGGCTACATAAGTGAATATGCGTCAGTGCTGAAAATGGGCCACATGAGAGTATCTAGCTACTTCCCAGTTGCAGTGAAAATGAGATTAAATTTTCATATTTCTATTGCCTGATTTCAACACGTAACAGGCATAGATTCGATAGATACATCTCATCTAGGCATAGCATAGATGAGATGAGTTTCGTTTACTGATATCAAATACTCTCCGCAACACCGTCGTAAACCATACCCAGATATCAAGCACCCGTCACCGCAGTGACAGGGGTGGAAAAAAGGAGCTTCAGAGGTCAGCTGAAGACATTAAAGCACATGCCAAGGATTCATTCGGAGATATTTGCTGCTGAGAGGTTCACCTGTTTTGACGTAGGAGGCTGCCGGTCTAACAGGCACCAGGGTCCGATAGGTATGATTTCACACACATGCTATTATTCCAGTTTGTGTTATATCAGTCTCAGGAGATTGAAAAACTTTGTATATTGGTATATGTAGGTCTCCGTAGATGAAGTTTTTCAAGATGCATGGGAGGTGTTTGGGAATCGTTGGCACAGGTCACTTCCTAAAATGGCATTAATCCAGTAAACCAAGTGCACTACCCTCGCAACAGTCGCATCAGAAAATGCTCCAGACATTCACGAACACATCTAACAGCCTCATCTGACTGTAGGTGCCATATAATGATAATTTCAGTTAAGGCGACGCATCTGCATCGAGAATCGACCGAGATAACATGCAGTATAGACTAAGCCTGAAGACCGCTGCAACAGAGCCTCGGGAAATAACAACAATTCTTCCCTTCTGTAATCGGATTTTCTACATTTCAAAACATTGCAGCGTGCATCAGATACGATGAAAAAGGCTCACCTGTAACTGTTGGTATCGTTTTAAGTGTAAAAGACAGCTCTAGACAACGCAATTTCTCTGTTGAGTGAGTATGCCCCTCAATACGCCATGGCTTAGTTGCATAATTGTACATTGCACTGCGTTGATTGGGAGCCCATTGGCGGCCGATATATCTGGAAATTGTGATCACAAACGTCAGATATAAACGACTCGAGACTAATATTCTTCTTGGTCATGATCGCCGCATGACTGATGGAATGGCCGAACTTGAATGACGTTACTGCGGCGCCATTGATGTCTGGGTGACCTTGAAATGGTCTTGAAATGGATTTGACAATGAAATGGTGAAGATTAAAATGAATGTGGTTGTCGTTTAGGTGCTCCGTGGTGCAAATGAACTTACCGCCCCTGTGTGTAGGTGGGCAGAGAAAGTACTGGTTATCAAAACACAAGTTTGTGACTGCTCGTCAGATATTTTTGTGATCCACTTTTCACACCAAGACATCTATCGTCGTATACATCACTGTTGAGCCTCGCATAAAACTTCTACTGCGTAGTTGTAAGTGAAAAAGTGAGAAACACCTGTCAACAGGATTTTCGTGGGAATTCGGTCGATTGTTCCACTTTTGGAGTGAGGAATGCGTCCGTTTTCTGTGCACCAATGTATTGCTTTGATCAACACAGCACATGATACAAGATTCCACCAGAACGAATTCGCCTCACGTTATAAATAGGTGATCACACACAACAGAAAGGACAATGTGTTTAGTACTTGGTCTTGTAGACCGGCGCAGGGGCATAAGAACGAGCGGGCTTGTAGGCCGGGGCCGGGTGGTAGCTAGGCTTGTGCTCCTCGTAGTGGGGCTCTCCAGAGTAGGTCACCTCGGCGTTGTAGCCTCCGTAGCCGTCGTGGTCAGCGAAGTACTTGACGTGCTGGGTACGGCCGTCGGGCAGGTTGACCGAGTAGTAGCCGTTGACATTTTTGGTGTCGCTATTCTCGTTCTGAGAGAAGACGGCACCGGAGTAGTGGTCGTGTACAGCGTAATCAAACTGGTAGGGCGTGTCGTAGTGGTCCGGCTCCTTGTAGGACGGCTGGTGGTAGCTCGGGCCATGAGAGTACGCCTGCTTCGGGGCGTAGCTGTTGGAGGGAGCGGCGGCGGCAACAGCCAGGAGAGCGGCGGCAACGAGCACCTGCAAGAATACAAATTACGTTAGATTACGGCTTTCCTTTCTTGTATTCACATTCCCCCGTATGGTAGCGCTCAGCTTCATAATGTCATGAACTGCCGAGCGTTGGAATGGTATAAATTTATGACACTGCAGACTAAATGAGAGCCGTTACTTAATTTCGGCCGTTTTTGATTACGCAATGAACGACAGGGCTACTGACCTTCATGTCTGCAGAGTTGGTCGTGTCGACTGATGCTATGAACGGGGAGTGGCGCGGTTTTATAGTAGACCTCCATCGAACCTTGCTAACGAGGCAGGGCGGGGTCTCATGACCGAATATGCGGTGTTCTTCGCATTTAGATGTAAATGTGGAAGTTCCCACTTCATGTTTTACACCAGGTTGCGGTGTTTTTTTATTTCTTGATGCCGCACAGTACAGCAAAAGTCATTGCTTTTCGGTTAAACTTTGTATTGCACTTCTTAAAGTGACAGTCATTTGGTTGTACAATAGTTCAATATTTTCCATTCAGAATGTTTGATATGACAGACATGTTTTTCGTATACCAGTATAACTCACCACGAATTACTCCATTAATCCCACTGTGATATGGGCAAAACGTTTAAATCTAATGACACCAACCAACTAAAACTTTTAACATCTCGAAGCGGCAAGCAGAAGGAAATTTTGCGCATTAGGGGTTATGTGGTTGTGCTTACGTTTGTTGGCTAGGTTACATGAAAATAACGTCACTGCATTCGTTGTCATCGAACTGAGACGTTCTTTGCCAAATATGTTTCGTCGTCTCATGTTTCCATCACTCATTGGATTGCTTAAGATCAGATTTTTCCTGCGGAGACTTTCACTTTGAGTCTTCAAGTTGCCGCAGAGTGATGCTGCACGAATTTCTTAAACTCTTTTTCACCGCCTTGGTTTTAGCCCTCGGTGTTTGTCCTCTTGGGTGAGCCTATCGCAACAATTTTGGTTGTTCTTTCAATTCCGACCGTTGCGACCCTGCCAACCATTCCTTGATGACTCTGAAAGACGAGTTTACTTGTTTCTGCGGGCCATTTATATTATTGTGTTTTGACATGATAGTAGTGTCTTCGCATGTATTGCTGTGATCTAGAACCGTTGAAGCAGCCTAGGAATGAAAAATTCCATCGCAAAAAGACCGTGCGGGAGTGAGAAATTCAAGTCACAAAAGTTGGAACTTTTTAGCCAGTAACATATGCTTCAGTAAACAAAGACATACATTTCAAGTTGGCATGGACGATATATCATGAACATCGCAAAATCGCTTGTGTTTTTAACATCTTAGGTCATTATAGTGAAACAGAATACATTAAAGAATAGCCATTTCGTAGCAGTGTTGTGGTCATCAAAAACCATATAGGACCAGTGTTTTGATGCTGCACTTTGCGCTTTCCTTTCACAGGATATTTCAACATAGAATAAAGCAAAGAAATTAAAAACAAAAACAACAACAAAGACTTCAACAAGCATAAAGTATTTAAACAAAAAATCTTTTGACCCCTGCACATCAGCACGTGAAATGAAACACATCAGGCATACCTCTGGCTTCTGTTAAGATGGGGTCGGGACATACAAATATTATGTTACTGTTTCTTGCAAAATACCAATACGTATGTCCACGAAAGTAACGTGACAAAGCCTAACCTGAAGAAGCCTTGCCTCAACTCACCCCGTCTAACCTATTTGTGTCGTAGCAGCATTTGTGAATCACTAATTCTTGCAATATTTTTTGCTGCCACTTGCCATGCAATTAAGACGAGATATCACTTTAACGAATATGAGGCAAATAATTGAAAGTATGGAAGAAAATAGCTGAGTTACGTGCTTTGTTTTTTTCATAATTGTCTGATGATGAAAACTTGATGTATTAAAATAGACAATGACTAAATTTGGTTATAAATCAGGTGTTGAAAGCAGGCAGGGTTGGCAATGAGTTGCTCCATCAGAGAACTTTCTTGGCTTTTTAAGGGCACGCTTCTTTCCGCTCCCCCACACAAATAGTCTTTCGCAGGGTTTGGTGACAGACAGGGTCATTCAGCTCACCCATACAACATAAATATCAATCATGCCCACCAACCTATAAGATTAAAACGCAAAAGTAACAGCTGGTCTCCATGATAATACAGAATTTCGCTACCAAACACTTCTGTATGAGCTCCGCCAGATCTGTCCCAAAGCCACGCACGCTAGGATAATGTACCGTGACGGATAGTGAGCCTGAATGGCTTAAATTTATCACTTTTGAGCCCCGCCATTAAACAAAAACGCGGCTAACTGAGAGTTAAACTGGGCAAAAGTTATGCTGCAATAATGTTCTTTGCTTTAAATTGTCTCATGCATCGTCTATGAATTGTTCACTCCTGGGAGCATATCAAGCATGTTTGGGCGGCTGGCGAATTAATCCAATTGCTGTATGAAATAAGTACCACTTTGCAGTTGGAACATTTTGCAGAGAACTTTCACTCCTGCATCTCGGGAGTGGTGGAATCCAGTGGTCAAGTTTTTTTAGGTAAAATAAAATGTGGAGTTAAGTTCCCTACCAGGCCATGCAGGTGTTTGTACCGGGCGTTGTTTTGGTGGTGTAGTTCTCTCGTGGTGCGACGAAAAAAATTCGGATGCGTGAAAACCATGCGTTCGGCACACGGCTGTAACTTGTGATGCATTTTGTAAACAAACCAAACTTGATGCATGCAAGCGGCTGGAGTCGCTTGGGCTCTCGGGCTTGAAGGTGCCTGGTGCTCTTACCCTTTTTATACGTAGACAAGATTTAGATATAGACGAGGCGGGATACAGCCATAGGTGTCGAGGTTCTTTGGAATCTTGTTGATGCTTGATTGTTTCAAGTGAGGTTGGTTTTGGATGACATCTTAAGGCCTCGGAAAAGGAAATATGGGTTTGATATGCACGGTTAACAACATCAGGTAGAAGTGGAAAATTCACAAATTATGGGGAAAAGGAGTGAAAAATTACTCCTCATAAGGCGTTGCTTTTCACCTTAAGTAGACAATTCTTGGACACTGATTTAATAGAGACGTCATATTAGAGGTAAGTGATGGTAGATCATTTACGTGCAGATTTATAGGAACTGCGCTCTAGAAAGAGCCTCGGGGAATCACCATACCAGCTTCTCCGTAAGCTGATAACGTATGCTCTGCATTGTCCTGTATGAATACCAGGGGTGTATTTTGGGGGGTATTAGGGGAGTATTATATGCATGCGTCATTGTTTGATTACGTCGTCGTACTTTGCACAACACTGATTGGGAGCTTAGTGACGGCGGTCATATCTGGATGTCGTACTCACGGACGCCAGATATGAGCGAAGAAGCAATTATATTTTTATTGGCACTGCTCACCGCATAGCCATTAGAATGATAGGATTTCAATGAACTTTCATGATGTCATGGATTGCTGGGTGACCTTGAAATAGCCTCCCCGAAATAATCTGCACATTTTCGTGGGCGTTTAGCTCCGAAACTAAACTTTTTTAGGTCTTAAGAAGGGCAGGGCTTTGAACTGAACCGAACGAAACTCAACACGACTGTTTCAGTTCAAATCCCTATGCAAATGTGGAGTACATCCCTTAAGGAAGAGCATATCACCAAAGCTTCTAATGAACCCGAACATGCTATCAAAGGACGCTTTGATCCAAAGCAGCTTTTGGTGCTGGTAATATTGATTCTCTTCTTTAATGTACACCAGCTACACATTTTTGGTTATAAATCTCGTAAAATAGATGGCACACTTTAAAAGCACGATGACGTAATGAAACAATGACGCATGAAAGGGGATATTTACTAAAAAGCAAAACTGTGTTGTTTAGAACGGGGTTTTCGACTTAGAACTATATAAACACATAAGTGAGCCTGTTTCATCATATCTAATGGTTGCCTAAATCTCTTCAAACGTGGGATATTCCCTTTAAGCGTGAAGAGCATACATGTGCTTCTGTTTTTTTTCTGGAAGCCACCCTGGTTATGAAATGCAGCACATTCATTTAAGCAATCCATGAGTCGATTCTCTTTGAGGTAGGCCAAGAAAAATAGAACTGTCGAGTCGCTCATATTTTGCGTTCGTTAGTACGATTTCCAAATACAACGGCTGTTTACTGGCTCTCAATCAATGTTGTGCAAGGTACGAGGACATACAACAACCGCGTATACAGGAGCGCATTGACTCAGCAGAGAAACTGTGCTGTCTAGTGCTATCTTTTTGGGTTGAAATTATACCGACAAGTATAACTGAGGTCATATCATCGTATCTGATGCATTCTTGAATGTGATAATAATAGCTGATTACTCATACTGATAGATGCACGATGAGAGTAGCAATGGTAAATTTATTTCCCCTTTGGTTACGCTGCAAGTTTGTTCCATGTTTCAAACTTATTAGCTGGGGGTGCCACAGCCTTAAACGTTTCAGTAACTAATAACGGTATTAACATGTGGATGTCTCTGCCGCGGTGGATGGGCCGGGGTCTCCGGATCATCTGCATTTCCGTTGGGATTCGGTTGATCCCTCTACTCTTGTAGTCACGAAAACGTCCGTTCTCTTGTGCACCAATGTATTGCTTTTATCATCACAACACTTGATATAAGACTCCACGAGAGCAATTTCGCTGCATATTATAAATAGGTTCTCACACACCAGAAAGAACTAGGTTTTTAGTACTTGGTCTTGTAGGCTGGCGCAGGGGCATAAGAGCGAGCAGGCTTGAACGCCGGGGCAGGGGCATACGAGCGAGCAGGCTTGTAGGCCGGGGCCGGGGCATAAGAGCGAACGGGCTTGTAGGCCGGTGCCGGGTGGTAGCTGGGCTTGTGCTCCTCGTAGTGGGGCTCGCCAGTGTAGGTCACCTCAGCGTTGTAGCCTCCGTAGCCGTCGTGGTCAGCGACGTACTTGACGTGCTGGGTACGGCCGTCGGGCAGGTTGACCGAGTAGTAGCCGTTGACATTCTTGGCGTCGCTGTTCTCGTTCTGGGAGAAGACGGCACCAGAGTAGTGGTCGTTGACAGCGTAATCAAACTGGTAGGGCGTGTCGTAGTGGTCCGGCTCCTTGTAGGACGACTGGTGGTAGCTCGGGCCATGAGAGTACGCCGGCTGCGGGGCGTAGCTGTTGGCAGGAGCGGCGGCGGCCACGGCCAGGAGGGCGGCGGCGATGAATACCTGCAGGAAACAAATTACAATAGGTTACTTCTTTCCTTTTTCCATTCATATTTTACTTGAAGGTTTTCGCCAGCAGTACAGTTGTACCATGCCACTGCCTTTCAAATGAGAGTTGCTAGTTAATTCCACGCATACTTACAATGTACAGTGAACGAGAGGGATTACTGACCTTCATGTCTGCGTACTCCGTCTCGTCGACTGATGCCGTGAACGGCGAGTGGCGCGGTTTTATAGCAGACCACTGCCGTGACCTTGGTAACGAGGGAGGGTGGAGTCACGAGACAGAAAACGTGGCGTTGCCCGTATGCGGTTGTATGTTGAGTATTTCTCACATGTTGTGTTACATTGCATTGTGATATCTGATTGATATTTCACCGTCAAAAAAAAAACGAATAAGTTGGCTCGAGTAAAGTTTTGTATTGCAAATGCTGCGGTTAGTTTTTCGAGGCTTTTAGCATATTAAAACTCCTGACATGATGCAAATGTGTCGCATGTACCCGCATAGCTCATCACGAGTTCGTGCATGTCTCCCTTTGTTTTATGCGGCATAATTCTGAAACAAATGACGCTGGCGAGCTATGTTCTGTAGCATGCTTAAATGGGACCAGAAGGATGTAGTGTGAAAAATTGGTTGATGCTGTCATGTTTTACTTGGTTGCCTATTTTCTATCAAAATGACGCTATTGCAGTCGTTAGCATCGCACGTTAGACGTCATTCGCACCACACGGACTGATAGTGTGTGATGACGTCCGCATGGTGATGAGTCTGCGTTTAGCATCATTTATCTGCATCACACTTCAGATGATGTTGGCCTCATAGTATGCCACCTATGGTCAAAAATGGTTCTTTATCATGAAATTGCGATCTATATTATGAAAACTGCTGGGATCGAAAGCTCACATGGTTTTGTGAATAAGAGCTGAAGTGCTAAATGTACGCCCTCCCCTGAGGTAGGACATCAGAACTATTTGACTATGCTTAGGCCGTGCTATGAATCGTGCGGGGGACTTAATTTTGAAGGGATTTTTTCAGATGGGAGAAAATTTTTAGCTGTTATTCCCGTCTGGTGTAGTAGTACGCACACAACGTTCCGACCAGTTGACTCTCCGGCTGCCGTCCGGTGTTATAGGGTCCTGAGTAGAACTGGGTGACGCTTGGCTGTCAGCCGTTACGAGTCACGGCCAACTTCCTACATGGAGTTGAGAATATTTTGCTTTCGAATCAGATGAAGAAAATTCCGTTCACAAAAACTACGTCGGGCTGTCACGCATACCTTACTGATGGTCAACCATCATCCAGTCCTGAGGACTCCCATGTATCTGACGATAGCTGGAGGGTAAAAAGAAGCAGCCCACATTTATATGGAGCTTTAAACTTGAAACGGCCATCTTTATGCCATTTCGGTGCCGTTCGCAACCCTGCCCTTCTTAAAGCCTAAGCCCCTCTAGTTTCTGAACTACATGCCCACGAAGATGGGGAAAGGTATATCGCGGAGAACATTGTAAAGTGACCTCGGCATCCATAACGTCATAATAACGTTATTCAGGTCTTCCGGTTCCATAAGTCATGCGGTGACCAAGATCAAGAAAAACTTGATTGTCGACGCGTTCATATCCGGCGTTCGTGAGCGCGATCTTCAGACATGATGGCCTTCAATTGGCTCTTTATCAGTATTGTTCGAGATACGATGGCGTAATAAATGCATGACGCACTGAGGAGCATATTTACTGAACGGGGAATTATGCTGTCAAGAGTAGCCCCACCTAAAAAGCATACCAATAGTTATAAGTGAGCTGGTTTTATCATATCTGATGCTTGTTTATCATGTTCAACTGTGAAACATGCCCTTAAATATCCGATGCGCTGATATTATACTGAAGCAATACGAGGACAATAGTTGGACTAAATTTTTGATGCGCACTAGTTAGCATCTGGTCTCAATCGTTTCGTAAAAATGTTACCTATTTTGCTTCTTTGTAGGTCTGAAAAACATTCAGTTTGCTTAGAGTGTGATGAAGTAAGTTTTGGTCACGCTACGCTATGTACGACTTTGAAGTTATGAGAGACAGACTGACACTCGGTTTACTTTCATCTAAGTTGAATTAATTCTTGTTAAAAAAACTTTGAGCGTCGACTCATAATTCAAAACACATCACTTACCAATAAGTGATTACAACTGACTCTTGCCTCTGTGTTTGTTGTTTGTAATTGTGACCCTGATGTACGAAAAAAGGAATGAAATCACGAATTGAAAAACGTTGAGTTGATCGAAAATGGTTATTACATATGGATGAATTCAATCGAAACTAAGTAGTTGTGTTGCAAGAGTGACCAATGAAATGTTATGTCCATGGTCAATCCTGGTTTTAACATCACGCACGAATGTAAAAATGTGGTACAACCAACCACAAGCTATACATATGAGCTTAACTATCTCCTCCCATGCCACACAGTGGGGACGAATAAAAAGTGAGCACGTCAATGTCACGTAGTCAATGAAAGGCGCTGGGTCAGATTCGGGTGCAGAGTCAACTGAAGTGACATTTGCATTGCTTTTTGTTGAAAACGTAAAATGAATAAGGCATTTAAGGGTAACTTTCACATTTAAAGATATTTGAGCAAGCGTCAGATATGATGCAACCAGCTCACTTATAACTATTGGGGTGCTTCTTAATTGCGGAAGACCGCTCCAGACAGCACAGTTATCTCTTTAGTAAATATACTACTCAATAGCCATAGTATGGTTACATCATCGTGCCTATTACGCCTAGAAATCGCGGTCACGAAGGTCGGATATGAACGCCTCGACAATTATATTTTCCTTGGCTTTGATCGCTGCGTGGATTATTTAATGGCAGGGCTCTAATTGCATTATTAAGATGTCATCAATTCCATGGTAATTGTGAAACACCATCCCGAGATATCTTCCCCATGTTCGCGAGCATTTACTAGCTCAGAAAGTACACGGGTTTAGGTCTTCAGTAAGGCAGGGTTGTGAACAGCACCAAAAGGTCTTTAAGATGGCTACTTCTGTTGAGAACTCCATATTGGAATGGAGTGTTCTTCCTTTGGGGTATATTTGAAAAGAACATATATGGTCCAGATATTTGTGCTGGAAAATCTGGACTATGTAGGTAAAACAGTATCACTGGCTAGTGCTACTGCACCACCATAAGGATATAAAAATGATATGCAATTGCAATTATTTTCGAACGCAAATTACCGTCAATATATTTTTTTCTTGACAGCACCACACTTCTTCCTTGCTAGCTCCGGAGTGCATCCCGATTGCGTGACAACTCCAGTTGTCGCGACCACCGTTGTCAGGACGACGGCAGAGATTGCGGGGTGCCGTTGTCAGCTGTTACGGATTAGAGGTACCACTTTTGAGCTGTTTTAAGATGCGTATTGCCGGCCAGCGGTCATACAAGTGACACTTATACTGATGTGAATGACGCCAGCACAATAAAACGTTGGTGATCGGCGCAGCGAGAACGTAGGGCCAGTTACCGAAAAGGGCATCGATTTAAATTCACACAGTGCGTCACGTTGGACCATTTGATACTTCGTTTCCCGAAGCTACAGACGCCGCGGAAAGAGTCACTGTTGTAAACACCGTCGGAGGAAAAATGAAAGCCATGGTAACGTTTGGCAGAATTCGTGTGATAATAGCCGTATGTTTGCATATCTTTTTGGTTAAAATACTTTTTTAAGCTTCAGTAGCATTTGCTACACAGTGATTCCGACAAAATGAGGGGTGTTGCAAGCTTTACAGACATACATTAGAAAAAGCGAGGTAAATTAAGTGTTTTACTTTCATAATGGTAAGAAGCAAGTGCAATGAAATACTCCTGCTTTCAGAAGGATTTTGAAAACACTGGTATTCCCGAGCAAATTATGCTTGTCTGATCAAATGATAAGTGAAAGGTAGAGCAAGGTGACGAAGTTCATTTAAGCACGTTGAACAACTGAATAAGCACCATCAGCAACTAAGTTCTTTATTACCTACCAACCTAGCTTCTGAGCTAGTTAGCATTGTTATTGCTATGCCTTAGTGACAGGTTGTGGAGGAACTTTTTGGTGTCACCTGTGCAATGGAGCCCACGGATTCAGCAGTGCAATGAATTCATTCAGAGACTGGCATTGGTAATGGACGTTCAAATGCCCTGAGAGCGTTTGTTGGTCTAGTCTGAATGGTGCTGCATGGGTGCTGGACTAGTTCTGTCGCCTGACCTGCGTCGCAGCGACGCGGGGCCGAAGCCGTTCGTCGCTGGAGAGGAAGGGGATTCGTAATGACGAAAGTGTGGCTAGATTTGTACAGCCAATCACATGTATTCGAGTTAGAGACATTTCTTCATTTAAGAAGTGCCGTCAGACCTTCGCCACCTGAGCAGATAGACGTGGAGCTAACAACACCTTGTAACCGTGCGCACCGTCCGGAAATCATACTGGAAGATCAACGCTGCCAGACCCGAAGATACGTCTGCAATCGACCAGAAAGCGGAATCATCTTCTGCTTAAGGTAAGTCCCTTATGCCCTCAATGATTTACCCCTGTGGCGTCAGTCGAGGGAGGTTGAACCATCAAATCTACGCAGGCGCGAAGCTCAGTTTGAGTTCACTGGCACCGAACACCCGGCCACAACATCGGTGTTTTTTTGCCTCGTTGACATGTCATTGAAAGCGTTACTTTGTTTAAATGTATCGTGCTCACTGACCCAGCGGCTAACATTGAACCGGCTCGTGGCCACTAATGTTCAAGCAGCGTGTTTTCGGAATTGGCTCAAATGCCAAATTAGTAAACAACTCTGGCTGCTAAACTCTCAGAAAAGACGAATGTGCTAATGTATGGACAAGACTCATTTGTGCAGGTTTGTAACAAGTCGGCCTCCATTTGCTCAGCCGTGGATAGTACGCACATCGCAAAAAATGACCCCATCTGTCACCATTCCTTTCGCTCCATGTCACGCAGAGCGCCGTACCTGCTTTATGACGTTACCGTTGCGCTCAGTGCCATGATTATGGTTTTTAATGTCATGCAAACTGTACTAATGGAGCTATTTAGCTATTAAATAGCCTTCACAGTCTCCCATTTCCGGCATGCAGTTGTGATTTGCAACTTTAAATCGCAGATGGTGATAATCCTACTGTGTAAAAAACACGACAAGGGCTATGGACAGGCGCGCTGCACCTTATAGCCTCTCGTCCGCCCTTTTATCCCGTTTGTTTATCCTACATACTCGCTAAGCCTCGTTTGTCCGGTGCCGGCTGCATGCGCCAGCCACGAATGGGCCCAAGTGCTCCGTGGCGGGAGCATCGTCCGAACGCCCCGCACAAGCCCGAAGAGGAGTCCCTACGCGGGCTAAGCCTGTGTGAATGGCCCCCTAGGTACAGATAGTTCGATCCTGCACCGTAATTCTCCGGCATTCCATAACCCTGAAGTGGTCATGACCGGCGAAACTGCTCCCATCTAAACAACTGAAACATCACGGTCTCCTATTTACGAGCATCTTGTGGTTCTTCAGTAGCTCCGCTAGCCACAAACGTCTTTATTATCTCACACTCCTCACCTGAACAAGAAGCACATCTCGCACATTTCTATAACCGTAGAGTGCAAAGTACATGACACTACCCCAAAGATCTACACTGCTGCAGTTATTCTTTAGTCTAGTTAAATTTGCTGCCAGGTAATCATAGAGCGAATTCTTCAAGATTTGCTGTGTATTTTTAGAGCAGACAGAACACTTTGCTGTGAGTTAAATTGGTGAGTGGGTTCTTCAAAGTTTTGCACGGTACATGGATACAAAAACAAGCTTTTCCTCTTGTACGATGGAGTGAACAACCTGTAACCTTGACCGAAATCGATCAGTGACCACCCGCCCCCTACACCGCTCCCCCACCGACTTGCGTTCGTCCCCGTGCTGTGATGCGGTTGTCACCAGTTCCGGAAGTCGTCAATTTTATATTGTGTTGGAGAACGTGTAAATCCATGGTGATGCTGTAATTAGAACCAGAAATAAACGCTGCACATAGCGCCAGCCGATTTCTTGCGGCTTAGCCATGCGCCGAAGCTGATGAGGCATACCACAATAACGATATCAATGGCTCGGCAGCATCACTTGCACACCGAAGTAATGGTATCAATGACTCGGGAGCATCATTTAAGGTGTATTTTTGTTGTACGTAACCCACTAGCTACTTACCATGACAAAATCAGTGATTGTCCAGCGTTGAAATCTTGTTCTCTAGATTTACAACGCTGTTGTAGTGGTGTTAAGCGTTCTTAAAGCCTCAAGAAAACTATTCTTGCTACAGCTGCAAATGACGGATCTTTAATGTCACCAGCGATATCACAGGCTCAAAAGGGATGGGTGGGCTGTTTTGCTAAAGCTGCGAGCTTAACTTTACAAAACTTAAATACCACAGTGGTTTCTTTCATCCTTGGTAACTTATTCTTCTTCCGATAACTTTGGTACCTCTGATTATTCAAGGCGCAAAAAATACAAGTCATGTATTTGATCGGCAATATGGCTCCTCTTTTCACCGCTTCTAATGAATGGATGAGTGCTTCATCGACCTTTTAGCAATGACCCCGTTTCAGAACTAGACACAAGCTTACGCATCCAGTGCAGTTTCGCGTTTTCATACCTTTCAGATGGCCAGGTCTAAGCCAAAGATGGGGGAAGCCTAGGACAAGGTTTTCTGTCGACATGTCGTCGTTTCCTCTTCTATTTGAAGAAAAAACTACGCTCCTTTTATGGTACAGTAATTTATTGGCGGTCATCACGACATGAATGCCAAATTTCACACGAACAGACTTACATTATAAATATTTGTTCACACCAGAGCACTAGGTATTCAGTACTTGGGCTTGTAGGCCGGCGTAGGGGCATACGAGCGAGCAGGCTTGTACGCCGGGGCAGGGGCATAAGAGCGAGCAGGCTTGTACGCTGGGGCGGGGGCATACGAGCGAGCAGGCTTGTATGCCGGGGCCGGAGCATAAGAGCGAGCGGGCTTGTAGGCCGGGGCCGGGTGGTAGCTAGGCTTGTGCTCCTCATAGCGGGGCTCTCCAGTGTAGGTCACCTCGGCGTTGTAGCCTCCGTAACCGTGCTGGTCAGCGACGTACTTGACGTGCTGGGTACGGCCATCGGGCAGGTTGACCGAGTAGTAGCCGTTCACATTCTTGGTGTCACTGTTCTCGTTCTGAGAGAAGACGGCACCGGAGTAGTGGTCGTTGACGGCATAGTCAAACTGGTAGGGCGTGTCGTAGTTGGCTGGCTCCTTGTAGGACGACTGGTGGTAGCTCGGACCATGGGAGTACGCCGGCTGCGGGGCGTAGCTGTTGGCAGGAGCGGCGGAGGCAACAGCCAGCAGAGCGGCAGCGATGAACACCTGTGGAAGTAAAAATGCTGTCATTTCCTACAAGTCCATCTTGTTTCATCTGTGGTTCTCTTCTAGTGGGTTTTGAGATATGAAGTGGTATTGTACCACTAACCAAAAGAAAGCTGATCATTGGGGTTGGAGCATGCAGCTTTGCACGAGCGTGCTGGTACTTGCCTTCATGTTTGTAGCGTTGGTCTTGTCGACTGATGCTGTGAACGGCGAACGGCCTGGTTTTATACGCGCTCACGGTCTTGACCTTGACAAAGAGGCTGGGCGCGGCCCCGTGAATTGAATTTGGACCGGTGCCAGGACAGCGGATTGCATGTTCGCTACTTCCCACTTGCGTTGAATATGAATGTAGCGAATTGACATGAATTTGGTCTGATGCTAGCAGGAAAGGATGTGAACCTTAAAGTTGTTTCGCTGCTGTTGTAGTTACTTGCGTTGCGCTGAAGCATATGCGACACGTGAGCGTTGCAGCGCGGCTGTACCTGTTCTTGGAGGGTCATACCACGACAAACGGTCGGAGTGTGACACGGCACAGCGTTCAAATTGGACGACCACCCATATATAAGACACCCCTACTGCGAAAACACAATTTTAAAAGTTATAGAGCAGTGCGAATTACCGATAAGACACTAGGACTAGATGAAAATATGCAATGATATTACGAAACTATTCTTCTATTAGTTCTAACGAAAGCAGTTTTGTGGAATGTAAGGTTTGGGAGACGTGTATCGGAGAACCAAATATTTGTATTGTTTTGGAACATGGGTCAATATATTCTAAGTCAACTAGGCACGCCCGTGCTTACTTCACCTCATGTGCCCTAGGTTGGCCTTTCACCTCATTGTCTGAAAAACATGGTACAGTCTATATTCTTTAAACAGTTATGCAGTTGTAGACCAGTTTTTGCCGTTCAGCTTAGAAAACATGTGAGCGATCTCTTCTAGATCGGTTGCATATCCAGTTTAAGCATTGGCAGATCAAGCACAGCGGCGCGCCACGTCAGGTCACCGGGCGTGGTCGGCTCACTCCGTCGGCTAATGCGACAGTGATCTTGAAGAGATGTATTTCAATATAAATCAGGTCACTTAGGTAGTCTTCCGTCGTACGTAAGCAATGTCTGAATGGCGAATGCTTATCTGTCGTCCTTCACGAGCCTTGCATAGTTGGAAACGTCGTGCGCTTTTCCGCCATCACAGCACACCCATAGCCATTCTATCAAGTTGATCCAAGGTTGCATTACTATACTCTCCAATACAGCATTGGGAGCCGGAGGAAAGTCGCCTTTGGTTGGGAACAGTACGCATATAATTCAACGCCGGCTCCAAGTCAACGAGGCACGGGGGCAAAGAGAGGGTCATTTTTTGATAGAGGTTTATTCCCGGGAGGTCGGGAAAATAAAGACGTACAATTTTGCTGTTTTTAACAAGTGCTTGCAGGGAGTGCTCAATGAAAAGAAGCTATTGTAATTAGGCGAAGAACTCGAATGGAGAATATATGGAAGACCACGGCTCTGCGCTTAAGATATTTTTCGATATTGTGTTTTCGGTACATTTCCACGTATTCAACCCCACGTCGTTTGTGAGTTTTGCAGTTGTGTCATTGAACGACAAGGATATTTATTTGTCTAGTTATTGTCAGCATACATGCAGCATTAGCAGCTTGCATGCAGCATTGGACAGGAGTGCTGGTGCTTGCCTGCATGTTTGTAATGTTCGTCTTGTCAACCGGTGCTGTAAACTGCGAACAGTCTACCGCATACATGCCTGCGGTCTTGACCTTGACTGGGAGGCTGGGCGCGGCCCATGAGTGAATATAGGTCAGTGGTGGAAGTGAAGCATGTGCGGTGGCTAGCTTATTGTGAACTGTATTGAAGGTGAGATCACACTTTTCGCATACCCCCTATTATTTATTGACTACGAAAGGCCGTAACCTCCCTGATCATTCATGTCCAGTGCCCATGATAATCTTAGATGGGCGTTTGCACGCAATCGTCCGTAAGTATACGACTAGATACAGCCACGTTTAACTCGGACGGGCTTCGGTGCAGCGGGCGAGCCGTCAATGACCCAATCTTCGCGGTGAGAGGTAGAGAACGAACACAGCCGCAGTAATCATCAGATTGCTCACCGTGATTTCGTGTCAATAAAGTGGGATGAGTGGGGGTGCCTGTAGGGAAGTGTGAAACACTTGAATAGGTAAGCTTGGTAAAACAATGATTGTGAAAAACTCTTTGTGTG
>NW_023596461.1:35211073-35213637 GCF_011947565.3 Pollicipes pollicipes | reverse complement strand
ACCAACGTTTTGTTGTGCTGGCGTCATTCATATCAGCATAAGTGTTACTTTTATTACCGCTGGCCGGCAATACGCATCTTAAAACAGCTCAAAAGTGGTACCTCTAATCCGTAACAGCTGACAACGGCACCCCGCAATCTCTGCTGTCGTCCTGACAACGGTGGTCGCGACAACTGGAGTTGTCACGGACTCGGGATGCACTCTGGAGCTAGCAAGGAAGAAGTGTGGTGCTGTCAAGAAAAAAATATATTGACGGTAATTTGAGTTCGAAAATAATTGCAATGCATGTCATTATTATATCCTTATGGTGGTGCAGTAGCACTAGCCAGTGATATTGTTTTACCTACATAGTCCAGATATTCCAGCACAAATATCTGGACCATATACGTTCTTTTCAAATATACCCCAAAGGAAGAACACTCCATTCCAATATGGAGTTCTCAACAGAAGTAGCCATCTTGAAGACCTTTTGGTGCTGTTCACAACCCTGCGTTACTGAAGACCTAAACCCGTGTACTTTCTGAGGTAGTAAATGCTCGCGAATATGGGGAAGATATCTCGGGATGGTGTTTCACAATTACCATGGAATTGATGACATCTTAATAATGCAATTAGAGCCCTGCCATTAAATAATCCACGCAGCGATCAAAGCCAAAGAAAATATAATCGTCGAGGCGTTCATATCCGACCTTCGTGACCGCGATTTCTAGGCGTAATAGGCACGATGATGTAACCATACTATGGCTATTGAGTAGTATATTTACTAAAGAGATAACTGTGCTGTCTGGAGCGGTCTTCCGCAATTAAGAAGCACCCCAATAGTTATAAGTGAGCTGGTTTCATCATATCTGACGCTTGCTTAAATATCTTTAAATGTGAAAGTTTCCCTTAAATGCCTTATTCATTTTAGGTTTTCAACAAAAAGCAATGCAAATGTCTTTTCAGTTGACTCTGCACCCGAATCTGACCCAGCGCCTTTCACTGACTACGTGACATTGACATGCTCACTTTTTATTCGTCCTCACTGTGTGGCATGGGAGGAGATAGTTAAGCTCATATGTATAGCTTGTGGTTGGTTGTACCACATTTTTACATTCGTGCGTGATGTTAAAACCAGGATTGACCATGGACATAACATTTCATTGGTCACTGTTGCAACACAACTACTCAGTTTTGATTGAATTCATCCATATGTAATAACCATTTTCGATCAACCCAAAGTTTTTCAATTCGTGATTTCATTCCTTTTTTCGTACATCAGGGTCACAATTACACACAACAAACACAGAGGCAAGAGTCAGTTGTAATCACTTATTGGTAAGTGATGTGTTTTGAATTATGAGTCGACGCTCAATGTTTTTTAACAAGAATTAATTCAACTTAGATGAAAGTAAATCGAGTGTCAGTCTGTCTCTCATAACTTCAAATTCGTACATAGCGTAGCGTGACCAAAACATACTTCATCACACTCTAAGCAAACTGAATATTTTTCAGACCTACAAAGAAGCAAAATAGGTAACATTTTTACGAAACCATTGAGACCAGATGCTAACTAGTACGCATCAAAAATTTAGTCCAACTATTGTCCTCGTATTGCTTCAGTATAATAACAGCGCATCGGATATTTAAGGGCATGTTTCACAGTTGAACATGATAAACAAGCATCAGATATGATAAAACCAGCTCACTTATAACTATTGGTATGCTTTTTAGGTGGGGCTAGTCTTGACAGCATAATTCCCCGTTCAGTAAATATGCTCCTCAGTGCGTCATGCATCTATTACGCCATCGTATCTCGAACAATACTGATAAAGAGCCAATTGACCGCCATCATATCTGAAGATCGCGCTCACGAACGCCGGATATGAACGCATCGACAATCAAGCTTTTCTTGATCCTGATCACCGCATGACTTATGGAATCGGAAGACCTTAATAACGTTATTATGACGTTATGGATGCCGAGGTCACTTTACAATGTTCTTCGCGATTTACCTTTCCCCATCTTCGTGGGCATGTAGTTCAGAAACTAGAAGGGCTTAGGCTTTAAGAAGGGCAGGGTTGCGAACGGCACCGAAATGGCGTAAAGATGGCTATTTCAAGTTTAAAACTCCATATAAATGTGGGCTGCTTCTTTTTACCCTCCAGCAATCGTCAGATACATGGGAGTCCTCAGGACTGGATGATTGTTGACCATCAGTAAGGTATGCGTGACGGCCCGACGTAGTTTTTGTGAACGGAATTTTCTTCATCTGATTCGAAAGTAAAATATTCTCAACTCCATGTAGGAAGTTGGCCGTGACTCATAATGGCTGACAGCCAAGCATCATCCAGTTTTACTCAGGACTCCATAACACCGCACGGCAGCCGGAGAGTCAACTGGTCGGAACGTTGTGTGCTACTACTACACAGACGGGAAAACAGCTAAAAATGTTCTCCCATGTGAAAAAATCCCTTCAAAATTAAGCCCCCGCACGATTCATCGCACGGCACAAGCCAATCAATAGTTATGATATCCTCCCTCAGGTGAGGGCGCCATTTAGCACTTCAGCTGTTATTCACAAA
>NW_023596461.1:35206663-35210073 GCF_011947565.3 Pollicipes pollicipes | reverse complement strand
CGGCATAATTCTGAAACATGACGCTGGCGAGCTATGTTCTGTAGCATGCTTAAATGGGACCAGAAGGATGTAGTGTGAAAAATTGGTTGATGCTGTCATGTTTTACTTGGTTGCCTATTTTCTGTCAAAATGACACTATTGCAGTCGTTAGCATCGCACGTTAGACGTCATTCGCACCACACGGACGGATAGTGTGTGATGACGTCCGCATGGTGATGAGTCTGCGTGTTGCATCATTTATCTGCATCACATTTCAGGTGATGTTGGCCTCATAGTATGTCACCTATGGTCAAAAATGGTTCTTTATCACGAAATTGCGATCTATATTATGGAAACTCCTGGGATCGAAAGCTCACATGGTTTTGTGAATAACAGCTGAAGTGCTAAATGTGCGCCCTCACCTGAGGTAGGATATCAGAACTATTTGATTGTGCTTTGGCCGTGCGATGAATCGTGCGGGGGACTTAATTTTGAAGGGATTTTTTTCACATGGGAGAACATTTTTAGCTGTTATTCCCGTCTGGTGTAGTAGTACGCACACAACGTTCCGACCAGTTGACTCTCCGGCTGCCGTGCGGTGTTATGGAGTCCTGAGTAAAACTGGATGATGCTTGGCTGTCAGCCATTATGAGTCACGGCCAACTTCCTACATGGAGTTGAGAATATTTTACTTTCGAATCAGATGAAGAAAATTCCGTTCACAAAAACTACGTCGGGCCGTCACGCATACCTTACTGATGGTCAACAATCATCCAGTCCTGAGGACTCCCATGTATCTGACGATATCTGGAGGGTAAAAAGAAGCAGCCCACATTTATATGGAGTTTTAAACTTGAAATAGCCATCTCTACGCCATTTCGGTGCCGTTCGCAACCCTGCCCTTCTTAAAGCCTAAGCCCTTCTAGTTTCTGAACTACATGCCCACGAAGATGGGGAAAGGTATATCGCGGAGAACATTGTAAAGTGACCTCGGCATCCATAACGTCATAATAACGTTATTAAGGTCTTCCGATTTCATAAGTCATGCGGTGATCAGGATCAAGAAAAACTTGATTGTCGATGCGTTGATATCCGGCGTTCGTGAGCGCGATCTTCAGATATGATGGCGGTCAATTAGCTCTTTATCAGTATTGTTGGAGATACGATGGCGTAATAAATGCATGACGCACTGAGGAGCATATTTACTGAACGGGGAATTATGCTGTCAAGAGCAGCCCCACCTAAAAAGCATACCAATAGTTATAAGTGAGCTGGTTTTATCATATCTGATGCTTGTTTATCATGTTCAACTGTGAAACATGCCCTTAAATATCCGATGCGCTGTTATTATACCGAAGCAATACGAGGACAATAGTTGGACTAAATTTTTGATGCGTATTAGTTAGCATCTGGTCTCAATCGTTTCGTAAAAATGTTACCAATTTTGCTTCTTTGGAGGTTTGAAAAACATTCAGTTTGCTTAGAGTGTGATGAAGTAAGTTTTGGTCACGCTAGGCTATGCACGACTTTGAAGTTATGAGAGACAGACTGACACTCGGTTTACTTTCATCTAAGTTGAATTAATTCTTGTTAAAAAAAACTTTGAGCGTCGACTCATAATTCAAAACACATCACTTACCAATAAGTGATTACAACTGACTCTTGCCTCTGTGTTTGTTGTGTGTAATTGTGACCCTGATGTACGAAAAAAGGAATGAAATCACGAATTGAAAAACGTTGAGCTGATCGAAACTGGCTATTACATATGGATGAATTCAATCGAAACTGTGTAGTTGTGTTGCAACAGTGACCAATGAAATGTTATGTCTATGGTCAATCCTGGTTTTAACATCACGCACGAATGTAAAAATGTGGTACAACCAACCACAAGCCATACATATGAGCTTAACTATCTCCTCCCATGCCACACAGTGGGGACGAATAAAAAGTGAGCACGTCAATGTCACGTAGTCAATGAAAGGCGCTGGGTCAGATTCGGGTGCAGAGTCAACTGAAGTGACATTTGCATTGCTTTTTGTTGAAAACGTAAAATGAATAAGGCATTTAAGGGAAACTTTCACATTTAAAGATATTTGAGCAAGCGTCAGATATGATGCAACCAGCTCACTTATAACTATTGGGGTGCTTCTTAATTGCGGAAGACCGCTCCAGACAGCACAGTTATCTCTTTAGTAAATATACTACTCAATAGCCATGGTTTGGTTACATCATCGTGCCTATTACGTCTAGAAATCGCGGTCACGAAGGTCGGATATGAACGCCTCGACAATTATATTTTCCTTGGCTTTCATCGGTACGTGTATTAGTTGATGGCAGGGCTCTAACTGCATTATTACGATGTCATCAATTCCATGGTAACTGTAAAACACCGTCCCGATATATTTTCCCCATATTCGCGAGCATTTAATAGCTCAGATAGTACACGGGTTTGGGTCTTCAGTAAGGCAGGGTTGTGAACAGCACCAAAGGGTCTTCAAGATGGCTATTACTGTTAAAAACTCTACATTGGAATGGAGTGTCCTTCCTTTGGTGTATATTTGAAAAGAACGTATATGGTCCAGATATTTCTGCTGGAATATCTGGACTATGTAGGTAAAACAATATCACTGGCTAGTGCTACTGCACCACCATAAGGATATAATAATGACATGCATTGCAATTATTTTCGAACTCAAATTACCGTCAATATATTTTTTTCTTGACAGCACCACACTTCTTCCTTGCTAGCTCCAGAGTGCATCCCGAGTCCGTGACAACTCCAGTTGTCGCGACCACCGTTGTCAGGACGACAGCAGAGATTGCGGGGTGCCGTTGTCAGCTGTTACGGATTAGAGGTACCACTTTTGAGCTGTTTTAAGATGCGTATTGCCGGCCAGCGGTAATAAAAGTAACACTTATGCTGATATGAATGACGCCAGCACAACAAAACGTTGGTGATCGGCACAGCGAGGACGTAGGGCCAGATACCGAAAAGAGCATCGAATTAAATTCACACAGTGCGTCACTTTGGACCATTTGATACTTCGTTTCCCGAAGCTACAGACGCCGCGGAAAGAGTCACTGTTGTAAACACCGTAGGAGGAAAATGAAAGCCACGGTTACGCTTGGCTGGATTCGTGTGATAATAGCCGTATGTTTGCATATCTTTTTCGGTAAAAACAGTTTGTTAAGCTTTGGTAGCCTTTGTTACACAGTGATTTCGACAAAATAAGGGGTGTTGCAAGCTTTACAGACACACATTGGAAAAAGGAAAGAAAATTAAGTGTATTACTTTCATAATGGTAAGAAGCAAGTGCAATAAAATACTCCTGCTTTCAGAAGGATTTTGAAAACACTGGTATTCCCGAGCAAGTTATGCTTGTCTGATCAAATGATAGGTGAAAGGTAGAGCAAGGTGACGAAGTTCACTT
>NW_023596461.1:35193006-35205663 GCF_011947565.3 Pollicipes pollicipes | reverse complement strand
CTGCCGAGTTATTGATCGTTCCTGTGGATGCCTTATCAGCTTCGGCGCATAACTAAAACCGGAAGAAATCGGCTGGCGCTAGTGCAGAGTTTATTTCTGTTTCTAATTACAGCATCACCATGGATTTACAGGTCTTCAACACAAGATAAAATGAGGACTTCCGGAACTGGTGACCAGCCCTACACCACACGGAGACGAACGCAAGTCGGTGGGGGAGCTGGGTAGGGGGCGGGTGGTCACTGATCGATTTCGGTCAAGGTTACAGGTTATTCACTCCATCGTACAAGAGGAAAAGCTTGTATTTGTATCCATGTACCGTGCAAAACTTTGAACAACCCACTCGCCAATTTAACTCACAGCAAAGTGTTCTGTCTGCTCTTAAAATACACACCAAATCTTGAAGAATTCGCTCTATGATTACCTGGCAGCAAATTTAACTAGACTAAAGAGTAACTGCAGCAGTGTAGATCTTTGGGGTAGTGGCATGTACTTTGCAATCTACGGTTATAGAAATGCGCGGGATGTGCTTCTTGTTCAGGTGAGCAGTGTGAGATAATAAAGACGTTTGTGGCTAGCGGAGTTGCTGAAGAACCACAAGATGCTCGTAAATAGGAGACCGTGTGATGTTTCAGTTGTTTAGATGGGAGCAGTTTCGCCGGTCATGACCACTTCAGGGCTATGGAATGCCGGAGAATAACGGTGCAGGATGGAACTATCTGTACCCAGGGGGCCATTCACCCAGGCTTAGCCCGCGTAGGGACTCCTCTTCGGGTTTGTGCGGGGCGCTCGGACGATGCTCCCACCACGGAGCACTTGGGCCCATTCGGGTCTGGCGCATGCAGCCGGCACCGGACAAACGAGGTTTAGCGAGTATGTAGGATAAACAAAGGGGATAAAAGGGCGGACGAGAGGCTATAAGGTGCAGCGCGCCTGTCCATAGCCCTTGTCGTGTTTTTTTACACAGTAGGATAATCACCATCTCCGATTTAAAGTTGCAAATCACAACTGCATGCCGGAAATGGGAGACTGTGAAGGCTATTTAATAGCTAAATAGCTCCATTAGTACAGTTTGCATGACATTAAAAACCATAATCATGGCACTGAGCGCAACGGTAACGTCATAACGCAGGTACGGCGCTCTGCGTGACGTGGAGCGAAAGGAATAGTGACAGATGGGGTCATTTTTTGCGATGTGTGTGCTATCCACGGCTGAGCAAATGGAGGCCGACTTGTTACAAACCTGCACAAATGAGTCTTGTCCATGCATTAGCACATTCGTCTTTTCTGAGAGTTTAGCGGCCAGAGTCGTTTACTCATTAGTGGCCACGAGCCGGTTCAATGTTAGCCGCTGGGTCAGTGAGCACGATACATTTAAACAAAGTAACGCTTTCAATGACATGTCAACGAGGCAAAAAAAAACCAATGTTGTGGCCGGGTGATCGGTGACAGTGAACTTAAACTGAGCTTCGCGCCTGCGTAGATTTGATGGTTCAACCTCCCTCGACTGACGCCACAGGGGTCAATCATTGAGGGCGTAAGGGACTGACCCTAAGAAGAAGATGATTCCGCTTTATGGTCGATTGCAGACGTATCTTCGGGTCTGGCAGCGTTGATCTTCCAGTATGATTTCCGGACGGTACGCACGGTTACAAGGTGTTGTTAGCTCCACGTCTATCTGCTCAGGTGGCGAAGGTCTGACGGCACTTCATAAATGAAGAAATGGTCTAACTCGGATACATGTGATTGGCTGTACAAATCTAGCCACACTTTCGTCATTACGAATCGTCTTCCTCTCCTGCGACGAACGGCTTCGGCCCCGCGTCGCTGCGACGCAGGTCAGGCGACAGAACTAGTCCAGCACCCATGCAGCACCATTCAGACTAGACCTGCAAACACTCTCAGGGCATTTGAACGTCCATTACCAATGCCAGTCTTTGAATGAAATTAATGCACTGCTGAATCCGTGTTGGACGAAACATACACAGGCTCCATTGCACAGGTGACACCAAAAAGTTCCTCCACAACCTGTCACTAAGGCATAGCAATAATAATGTTAATTAGCTCAGAAGCTAGGTTGGTAGGTAATAAAGAACTTAGTTGCTGATGGTGCTTATTCAGTTGTTCAACGTGCTTAAGTGAACTTCGTCACCTTGCTCTACCTTTCACCTATCATTTGATCAGACAAGCATAACTTGCTCGGGAATACCAGTGTTTTCAAAATCCTTCTGAAAACAGGAGTATTTTATTGCACTTGTTTCTTACCATTATGAAAGTAATACACTTAATTTTCTTTCCTTTTTCCAATGTGTGTCTGTAAAGCTTGCAACACCCCTTATTTTGTGGAAATCACTGTGTAACAAAGGCTACTAAAGCTTAACAAACTGTTTTTACCGAAAAAGATATGCAAACATACGGCTATTATCACACGAATCCAGCCAAGCGTTACCGTGGCTTTCATTTTCCTCCCACGGTGTTTACAACAGTGACTCTTTCCACGGCGTCTGTAGCTTCGGGAAACGAAGTATCAAATGGTCCAAAGTGACACACTGTGTGAATTTAAATCGATGCTCTTTTCGGTATCTGGCCCTACGTCCTCGCTGTGCCGACCACCAACGTTTTATTGTGCTGGCGTCATTCATATCAGCATAAGTGTCACTTTTATTACCGCTGGCCGGCAATACGCATCTTAAAACAGCTCAAAAGTGGTACCTCTAATCCGTAACAGCTGACAACGGCACCCCGCAATCTCTGCCGTCGTCCTGACAACGGTGGTCGCGACAACTGGAGTTGTCACGGACTCGGGATGCACTCTGGAGCTAGCAAGGAAGAAGTGTGGTGCTGTCAAGAAAAAAATACATTGACGGTAATTTGAGTTCGAAAATAATTGCAATGCATGTCATTATTATATCCTTATGGTGGTGCAGTAGCACTAGCCAGTGATATTGTTTTACCTACATAGTCCAGATATTCCAGCACAAATATCTGGACCATATACGTTCTTTTCAAATATACCCCAAAGGAAGAACACTCCATTCCAATATGGAGTTCTTAACAGAAGTAGCCATCTTGAAGACCTTTTGGTGCTGTTCACAACCCTGCGTTACTGAAGACCTAAACCCGTGTACTTTCTGAGGTAGTAAATGCTCGCGAATATGGGGAAGATATCTCGGGATGGTGTTTCACAATTACCATGGAATTGATGACATCTTAATAATGCAATTAGAGCCCTGCCATTAAATAATCCACGCAGCGATCAAAGCCAAGGAAAATATAATTGTCGAGGCGTTCATATCCGACCTTCGTGACCGCGATTTCTAGGCGTAATAGGCACGATGATGTAACCATACTATGGCTATTGAGTAGTATATTTACTAAAGAGATAACTGTGCTGTCTGGAGCGGTCTTCCGCAATTAAGAAGCACCCCAATAGTTATAAGTGAGCTGGTTGCATCATATCTGACGCTTGCTCAAATATCTCTAAATGTGAAAGTTTCCCTTAAATGCCTTATTCATTTTAGGTTTTCAACAAAAAGCAATGCAAATGTCACTTCAGTTGATTCTGCACCCGAATCTGACCCAGCGCCTTTCACTGACTACGTGACATTGACATGCTCACTTTTTATTCATCCTCACTGTGTGGCATGGGAGGAGATAGTTAAGCTCATATGTATAGCTTGTGGTTGGTTGTACCACTTTTACATTCGCGCGTGATGTTAAAACCGGGATTGACCATGGATATAACATTTCTTGGTCACTCTTGCAACACAACTACTCAGTTTCGATTGAATTCACCCATACGTAATAACCATTTTCGCAACTCAAACGTGTTTCAGCTTGTGATTTCACTCCTATTTTCGTACATCAGGGTCACAATTACACACAACAAACACAGAGGGCAAGAGATCAGTTGTAAATCACTTATTGGTAAGTGATGTGTTTTGAATTATGAGTCGACGCTCAAAGTTTTTAATCAGAATTAATTCAACTCTAGATGAAAGTAAACCGAGTGTCAGTCTGTCTCTCATAACTTCAAAGTCTTACATAGCGTAGCGTGACCAAAACTTACTTCATCACACTCTAAGCAAACTGAATGTTTTTCAGACCTACAAAGAAGCAAAATAGGTAACATTTTTACGAAACGATTGAGACCAGATGCTAAACTAGTAGCGCATCAAAAATTGAGTCCAACTATTGTCCTCGTATTGCTTCAGTATAATATCAGCGCATCGGATATTTAAGGGCATGTTTCACAGTTGAACATGATAAACAAGCATCAGATATGATAAAACCAGCTCACTTATAACTATTGGTCTGCTTTTTAGGTGGGGCTGCTCTTGACAGCAATAATTCCCCCGTTCAGTAAATATGCTCCGCAGTGCGTCATGCATTTATTACGCCATCGTATCTCGAACAATACTGATAAAGAGCCAATTGACCGCCATCATATCTGAAGATCGCGCTCACGAACGCCGGATATCAACGCATCGACAATCAAGTTTTTCTTGATCCTGATCACCGCATGACTTATGAAATCGGAAGACCTTAATAACGTTATTATGACGTTATGGATGCCGAGGTCACTTTACAATGTTCTCCGCGATATACCTTTCCCCATCTTCGTGGGCATGTAGTTCAGAAACTAGAAGGGCTTAGGCTTTAAGAAGGGCAGGGTTGCGAACGGCACCGAAATGGCGTAGAGATGGCTATTTCAAGTTTAAAACTCCATATAAATGTGGGCTGCTTCTTTTTACCCTCCAGATATCGTCAGATACATGGGAGTCCTCAGGACTGGATGATTGTTGACCATCAGTAAGGTATGCGTGACGGCCCGACGTAGTTTTTGTGAACGGAATTTTCTTCATCTGATTCGAAAGTAAAATATTCTCAACTCCATGTAGGAAGTTGGCCGTGACTCATAATGGCTGACAGCCAAGCATCATCCAGTTTTACTCAGGACTCCATAACACCGGACGGCAGCCGGAGAGTCAACTGGTCGGGACGTTGTGTGCGTACTACTACACCAGACGGGAATAACAGCTAAAAATGTTCTCCCATGTGAAAAAATCCCTTCAAAACTAAGTCCCCGCACGATTCATCGCACGGCCTAAGCACAATCAAATAGCTCTGATATCCTACCTCAGGTGAGGACGCACATTTAGCACTTCAGCTGTTATTCACAAAACCATGTGAGCTTTCGATCCCAGGAGTTTCCATAATATAGATCGCAATTTCGTGATAAAGAACCATTTTTGACCATAGGTGACATACTATGAGGCCAATATCACCTGAAATGTGATGCAGATAAATGATGCAACACGCGGACTCATCACCATGCGGACGTCATCACACACTATCAGTCCGTGTGGTGCGAATGACGTCTAACGTGCGATGCTAACGACTGCAATAGTGTCATTTTGATAGAAAACGGGCAACCAAGTATAACATGATAGCATCAACCAATTTTTCACACCACATCCTTCTGGTCCCATTTAAGCATGCTACAGGACATAGCTCGCCAGCGTCAATTGTTTCAGAATTATGCCGCATAAAACAATGGGAGGCATGCACGAACTCGTGATGAGCTATGCGGGTACATGCGACACATTTGCATCATGTCAGGAGTTTTAATATGCTAAAAGCCTCGAAAAACTAACCGCAGCATTTGCAATACAAAACTTTACTCGAGCCAACTTATTGTTTTTTTTTTTTACTGTGAAATATCAATCAGATATCACAATGCAATGTAACACAAAATGTGAGAAATACTCAACATACAACCGCGTACGGGCAACGCCACGTTTCTGTCTCGTGACTCCACCCTCCCTCCTTACCAAGGTCACGGCAGTGGTCTGCTATAAAACCGCGCCACTCGCCGTTCACGGCATCAGTCGACGAGACGGAGTACGCAGACATGAAGGTCAGTAATCCCTCTCGTTCACTGTACATTGTAAGTATGCGTGGAATTACTAGCAACTCTCATTTGAAAGGCAGTGGCATGGTACAACTGTACTGCTGGCGAAAACCTTCAAGTAAAATATGAATGGAAAAAGGAAAGACGTAACCTATTGTAATTTGTTTCCTGCAGGTATTCATCGCCGCCGCCCTCCTGGCCGTGGCCGCCGCCGCTCCTGCCAACAGCTACGCCCCGCAGCCGGCGTACTCTCATGGCCCGAGCAACCACCAGTCGTCCTACAAGGAGCCGGACCACTACGACACGCCCTACCAGTTTGATTACGCTGTCAACGACCACTACTCTGGTGCCGTCTTCTCCCAGAACGAGAACAGCGACGCCAAGAATGTCAACGGCTACTACTCGGTCAACCTGCCCGACGGCCGTACCCAGCACGTCAAGTACGTCGCTGACCACGACGGCTACGGAGGCTACAACGCTGAGGTGACCTACACTGGCGAGCCCCACTACGAGGAGTACAAGCCCAGCTACCACCCGGCACCGGCCTACAAGCCCGTTCGCTCTTACGCCCCGGCTCCGGCCTACAAGCCTGCTCGCTCGTATGCCCCTGCCCCGGCGTTCAAGCCTGCTCGCTCTTATGCCCCTGCGCCAGCCTACAAGACCAAGTACTAAAAACCTAGTTCTTTCTGGTGTGTGAGAACCTATTTATAATATGCAGCGAAATTGCTCTCGTGGAGTCTTATATCAAGTGTTGTGATGATAAAAGCAATACATTGGTGCACAAGAGAACGGACGTATTTGTGACTACAAAAGGAGAGGGATCGACCGAATCCCAACGGAAATGCACATCATCCGGAGACCCCGGCCCCTCCACCGCGGCAGAGACACCCACATGTTAATACCGTTATTAGTTACTGAAACGTTTAAGGCTGTAGCACCCCTAGCTAATAAGTTTGAAACATGGAACAAACTTGCAGCGTAACCAACGGGGAAATAAATTAACCATTGCTACTCTCATCTATCAGTATGCATCTATCAGTATGAGCAATCAGTTATTATTATCACATTCAAGAATGCATCAGATACGATGATATGAGCTCAGTTATACTTGTTGGTATAATTTCAAGCCGAAAACATAGCACTAGACAGCATAGTTCCTCTGCTGAGTCAATACGCTCCTGTATACGCGGTTGTTGTATGTCCTCGTACCTTGCACAACATTGATTGAGAGCCAATAAACAGCCGTTGTATTTGGAAATCGTACTAACGAACGCCAAACATGAGCGACTCGACAGTTCTATTTTTCTCGGCCTACCTCAAAGAGAATCGACTCATGGATTGCTTAAATGAATGTGCTGCATTTTAAAACCAGGGTGGCTTCCAGAAAAAAACAGAAGCACATGTATGCTCTTCATGCTTAAAGGGAATATCCCACGTTTGAAGAGATTTAGACAACCATTAGATATGATGAAACAGGCTGACTTACAAGTGCTTCATATAGTTCTAAGTCGAAAACCCCGTTCTAAACAACACAGTTTTGCTTTTTAGTAAATATCCCCTTTTTTGCGTCATTGATTCATTAGGTCATCGTGCTTTTAGAGTGCACCATCTGAGTATTTTACGAGATTTGTAACCAAAAATGTGTAGCTGGTGTACATTAAAGAAGAGAATCAATATTACCAGCACCAAAAGCTGTTTTGGATCAAAGCGTCCTTTGATAGCATGTTCGGGTTCATTAGAAGCTTTGGTGATATGCTCTTCCTTAAGGGATGTACTCCACATTTGCATAGGGATTTGAACTCAAACAGTCATGTTGAGTTTCGTTCGGTTCAGTTCAAAGCCCTGCCCTTCTTAAGACCTAAAACAGTTTAGTTTCGGAGCTAAACGCCCACGAAAATGTGCATATTATTTCGGGGAGCCTATTTCAAGGTCACCCAGCAATCCATAACATCATGAAAGTTCATTGACATCCTATCATTCTAATGGCTATGCGGTGAGCAGTGCCAAGAAGAATATGATTGCCTATTCGCTCATGTCTGGCGTCCGTGAGTACGACATCCAGATATGACCGCCGTCACTAAGCTCCCAATCAGTGTTGTGCAAAGCACTACGACGTAATCAAACAATGACGCATGTATATAATACTCCCCTAATACCCCCCAAAATACACCCCTGATATTGATACAGGACAATGCAGAGCATACGTTATCAGCTGACGGAGAAGCTGGTATGGTGATTCCCCGAGGCTCTTTCTAGAGCGCAGTTCCTATAAATCTGCACGTAAATGATCTACCATCACTTACCTCTAATATGACGTCTCTATTAAATCAGTGTCCAAGAACTGTCTACTTATGGTGAAAAGCAACGCCATATGAGGAGTAATTTTTCACTCCTTTTCCCCATAATTTGTGAATTTTCCACTTCTACCTGATGTTGCTAACCGCGCATATCAAACCCATATTTCCTTTCCCGAGGCCTTAAGATGTCATCCAAAACCAATCTCATTTGGAACAATCAAGCATCCACAATATTCCAAAGAACCTCGACACCTATGGCTGTATCCCGCCTCGTCTACATCTAAATCTTGTCTATGTATAAAAAGGGTAAGGGCACCAGGCACCTACAAGCCCGAGAGCCCAAGCGACTCCAGCCGCTTGCATGTATCAAGTTTGGTTTGTTTACAAAATGCATCACGAGTTACAGCCGTGTGCCGAACGCAAGGTTTTTACGCATCCGATTTTTCTCGTCGCACCACGAGAGAACTACACCACCAAAACAACGCCCGGTACAAACACCTGAATGGCCTGGTAGGGAACTTAACTCCACATTTTTATTTTACCTAAAAAACTTGACCACTGGATTGCACCACTCCCGAGATGCAGGAGTGAAAGTTCTCTGCAAAATGTTCCAACTGCAAAGTGGTACTTATTCATACATCAATTGGATTAATTTGCCAGCCGCCCAAACATGCTTGATATGCTCCCAGGAGTGAACAATTCATAGACGATGCATGAGACAATTTAAAGCAGAGAACATAATTGCAGCATCATTTTTGCCCAGTTTAACTCTCAGTTAGCCGCGTTTTTGTTTAACGGCGGGGCTCAAAAGTGATAAATTTAAGCCATTCAGGCTCATTATCCGTCACGGTACATTATCCTAGCGTGCGTGGCTTTGGGACAGATCTGGCGCAGCTAATGCAGAAGTGTTTGGTAGCGAAATTCTGTATTATCATGCAGACCTGCTCTTACTTTTGCGTTTTAATCTTCTAGGTTGGTGGGCATGATTGATATTTATGTTGTATGGGTGAGCTGAATGACCCTGTCTGTCACCAAGCCCTGCGAAAGACTATTTGTGTGGGGGAGCGGAAAGAAGCGTGCCCTTAAAAAGCCAAGAAAGTTCTCTGATGGAGCAACTCATTGCCAACCCTGCCTGCTTTCAACACCTGATTTATAACCAGATTTAGTCATTGTCTATTTTAATACATCAAGTTTTCATCATCAGACAATTATGAAAAGAACAAAGCACGTAACTCAGCTATTTTCTTCCATACTTTCAATTATTTGCCTCATATTCGTTAAAGTGATCTCTCGTCTTAATTGCATGGCAAGTGGCAGCAAAAAATATTGCAAGAATTAGTGATTCACAAATGCTGCTACGACACAAATAGGTTAGACGGGGTGAGTTGAGGTAAGGCCTCTTTAGGTTAGGCTTTGTCACGCTACTTTCGTGGACATACGTATTGGTATTTTGCAAGAAACAGTAACATAATATTTGCATGTCCCGACCCCATCTTAACAGAAGCCAGAGGTATGCCTGATGTGTTTCATTTGACGTGCTGATGTGCAGGGGTCAAATTATTTTTTGTTTAAATACTTTATGCTTGTTGAAGTCTTTGTTGTTGTTTTTGTTGTTCAATTTCTTTACTTTATTCTATGTTGAAATATCCTGTGAAAGGAAAGCGCAAAGTGCAGCATCAAAACACTGGTCCTATATGGTTTTTGATGACCACAACACTGCTACGAAATGGCTATTTCTTAATGTATTCTGTTTGACTATAATGACCTAAGATGTTAAAAACATAAGCGATTTTGTGATGTTGATATGCCAACTTCAAATGTATGTCTTTGTTTTCTGGAGCATATCTTACTGACTAAAAAGGTCCAAATTTGTGACTTGAATTTCTCACTCCCGCACGGTCTTTTTTTGCGGTGGAGTTTTTCATTCCTACGCTGCTTCAACGATTCTAGCTCACAGCAATACATGCGAAGACACTACTATCATATCAAAACACAAGAATATAAATGGCCCGCAGAAACAAGTAATCTCATCTTCCAGAGTCATCAAGGAATGGTTGGAAGGGTCGCAACGGTCGGAATTGAAAGAACAAACAAAATTGTCGCGATAGGCTCACCCAAGAGGACAAACACCGAGGGCTAAAACCAAGGCGGTGTGAAAAAGAGTTTAAGAAATTCGTGTGCACATCACACTTGCGGCATACTTGAAGACTCAAAGTGAAAGTTTCCGCAGGAAAAATCTGATATTAAGCAATCCAATGAGTGATGGAAACATGAGACGACGAAACCTATTTGGCAAAGAACGTCTCAGTTCGATGAATACGAATGTAGTGACGTTATTTCCATGTAACCTAGCCAACAAACATAAGCACAACCACATAATCCCTAATGCGCAAAATTTCCTTCTGCTTACCGCTTCGAGATGTAAAAGTTTTAGTTGGTTAGTGTCATTAGATTTAAACGTTTTGCCCATATAACAGTGGGAGGAATGGAGTAATTCGTGGTAAGTTATACTGGTATACGAAAAACATGTCTGTCATATGAAACATTCTGAATGAAAAATTTTGAACCATTGTACAACCAAATGACTATCACTTCAAGAAGTGCAATACAAAGTTTAACCCAAAAGCAACGACTTTTGCTGTACTGTGCGGCATCAAGAAATAAAAAAAAACACCGCAACCTGGTGTGAAACATCAAGTGGGAACTCCCGCATTTACATCTAAATACGAAGAACACCACATATTCGGTCATGAGACCCCGCCCTGCCTCGCTAGCAAGGTTACGATGGAGGTCTACTATAAAACCGCGCCACTCCCCGTTCATAGCATCAGTCGACACGACCAACTCTGCAGACATGAAGGTCAGTAGCCCTGTCGTTCACTGCGTTTTCAAAGACGGCCGAAATAAAGTAACGGCTCTCATTTAGTCTGCAGTGTCATAAATTTATACCATTCCAACGCTCGGCAGTTCATGACATTGTGAAGCTGAGCGCTACCATACGGGGGAATGTGAATACAGGAAAGGAAAGCCGTAATCTATCGTAATTTGTATTGCTGGTGCTCGTTGCCGCCGCTCTCCTGGCCGTTGCCGCCGCCGCTGCCAACAGCTACGCCCCGAAGCAGGCGTACTCTCCGCCCCGAACGGGGACGATAGTTTGAATTATTGTTCCATCCTAAAATGCCCTCTTAACATCGAACCCCGTGTACAATTCATTGCACGGCCTATAGAATAGTCAAATAATTCTGAAATCCTGTCCCGGGCGAGGGCGTATCTTAATGCCTCAGCTGCAATTCACATAAAACATGTCATTATTGAATCCCGTGGATACGTCATTTTGTCCAAATGCATCATCATCTCGTGAAAAATAACCATAATTTCCCATAGGTGACTTACTTCAAGGTCAACACTACGTGAAGGGTGATGCAGATAATTTAAACAACCCACAGACTCTTAACAATGTGGACGTCATTACACCTCCAACTGGGCAGACACTTCGAATAAGATCCTGATGCCTTGCCAGCACTTCCAATGATGCAAGGTTGATAAGAAAGAGATGAGCAAGCGTAAAATGGCTACATCGACCAATGTTTCACATTCATGTTTCCCATTTAAGGATGCTACGTGGCAAAGTTGGCCAGAGCCATTTGCACGAAAGTTAAATCCCCTAAATCAAGGAGCATTACGTAAGCTCTTCAGTGCATTAGCGGGGAACATTGTTCACAGAGACAGTAGTATTAGCCTTATTCGTAAGAGAAAATTTTAGAATTTAAGAGAAAAAGTTAAGAGTCCGTGGGTTGTTTAAATTATCTGCATCACCCTTCACGTAGTGTTGACCTTGAAGTAAGTCAGCTATGGGAAATGATGGTTATTTTCACGGGATGATGATGCATTTGGACAAAATGACGTATCCACGGCATTCAACAATGACATGTTTTATGTGAATTGCAGCTGAGGCATTAAGGTACGCCCTCGCCTGGGACAGGAGAATGGAGATACGCCTGGGATACGCCTGGGATACGCCTGGGACAGGAGAATGGAGATTTAGTTTGGTTGATATTTCGGCAACATGCCTTTATCGAAACAATAACAGAAGTGAATTCACTTTTGGTATAGTTTCGGTAAAGGCATATTGCAGAAATATCAACCGATCTATATCTCCAAACTCCTTTTTTTTGAGGAATGAAACTGCTACTACTGTCTTATCTATGACAACAAGGAGAAGTATGAAGTAACTTGTGATGAGTTATACGGGTATATGCGACACATTGGCATCTTTCCAGGCATTCTCATTTAAAGAAATATGAAGCACTGTACAAGCTAATGCCAACAACTACAACTAGTGCAGTATAAAACTTAACGCATCGGCATTTGTTTCATTTCTGCTCTGCAGTGTCAACATGAAATATCACAATGTGATCTAAACCAGGAATGGAAGCTGCTGCACTTACA
>NW_023596461.1:35186865-35192721 GCF_011947565.3 Pollicipes pollicipes | reverse complement strand
GCGTGGGCTGACCAATGAGTTGTGTCAGATGGAGTGATTCAACTGTGTGTTTCAGACTGACTTCAAATGGAAAGATATCACTGTGTTTAGTAGTGAGCTTCAGTTAGATAGTTATTACGAGCATTAAAATCTCCCAATATCGTTATCGATGCAGGGTGATATATGTGCCATGCCAACACTGTCGACAAGATATCTAAAAACTCTGTCAGTTGACTGCTAGAGAGGGGGGGACATAGACACAGCAGACCACAATAACTTCTGATTGGATTTTGGTGAGGGACCAAACCCATTCAACTCCTTCCAGTTCGAGATCAGGTAGTCTCTTTGCTGGGAGTGTTGATTTAAAGTATGCTGCTATTCCCCTCCATGTCGAGGCCTGTGCTTTGTCATTGGGTTGTGGTAGTCGTGTAAATTGCTCAAGCTAGGATGGACCTGGAGTCAAGTTTGGTTTCAGTCAGAAGCAGGATGTCAATGTTGTTATGCTTGGTGAAGAAAGCAAGTTCGTCCAGGCGTTGTGGAGATGTGATGCTGTTTATGTTGACATGTGATATTGTGACATTCTTAGTTGCTGGTGTTCCTGGGTTGATTTCCAGCCCACTGATTATTAAGCACGTTTCAATGTTATGATATAGTTTAAATGACAGTTTTGAGCATTTGTGTGCAGGAGGAGCTGAGTGCAAGGAAGTGTATGTGGCGTGAAGGAAAAGAGTAGGTGAGAATTGGCACAATGGCATGGTATGAGGGTTGAAAGGGATAGAGGAATAATACCAGCAACTGCTCAGCAGCCCACCTCCAATGTCCCAGCTGAAAAGGTTGATTAAATAATGTCAGAAAAAGTCACCGGAAGCAGCAGGCTAAATTTGGCAGCGGGCCGCAGCAGCATCAGGAACTGGGTGGCAAGTGGTCGTGACTTGAGGGTCGCACTAGTGATAGTGTGGATAATAGTGGAAATGCAATGGCACAAAAAGGCAGTGATGAAGAAACACAGAAAACCAAATAAGCACAATGGACTCATCATGCATCACAAACATGGCTATGTCATTGGGGCAAAGCACACCTGATATGGGCATATCACATTGTGAGTCATGGACCTCAAACCAACAGACATACAATTACACGTTAACAATGCAAATACAGCCAAGCAGACATAGTTAGCACAGAATGCCTGGTGTGAAATGACGGCCTCGAGCAAAGTGTCATACATCAACCACGACATCAACACGTATGGAGCAACAAACTTATTACCTAGGGGTGCACAGCCTTAAACGTTTCAGTCACTAATGACGGTATTAACATGAGGGTGTCTCTGCAGCGGTGGAGGGGCCGGGGTCTCATGATCATCTGCATTTCCGTTGGGATTCGGTCGATCCCTCTACTTTGTAGTCACGAATACGTCCGTCTCTTGTGCACCAACGTATGCTTTTATCATCGCAACACTTCAGATAAGACTCCACAAGAGCAATTTCGCTTCATATTATAAATAGGCTCTCACACACCAGAAAGCACTAGGTGTTTAGTACTTGGTCTTGTAGGCCGGCGCAGGGCAATAAGAGCGAGCAGGCTTGTACGCCGGGGCAGAGGCTACAAGCGAGCAGCACCGTTCTCCATCCATCCATCCTGCACTGTTATTCTCCGGCATCCGATCCTCCCTGAAATGGTCATGACCGGCCAAAACTGCTCTGATCTAAACTTCTGAAACATCGCGGCATCGTATTTACGAGCATCTTTTGGTTCTTCAGCAGCTCAGCTGGCCACGAACGTCTTTATTATCTTACACTCCTCACCTGAACAAGAATCACATTTCGCACATTTCTATAACCGTAGATCGCAAAGTACATGATACTACCCCAAAGATCTACACTGCTATAGCTACTCTTTAGTCTAGTTAAATTTGCTGCCAGGTAATCATAGAACGAATTATTTAAGATTGGTGTGTATTTTTAAAAGCAGACAGAACACTTTGCCGTGAGTTAATTGGCGAGTGGGTTCTTCAAAATTCTACACGGTACATGGATACAAAATCAAGTTTTCCTCTTGTACGATGGAGTGAATAACCTGTAGCCTTGACCGAAATCGATCAGTGACCACCCGCCCCTACCCCTTCCCCACCGCCTTGCGTTCGTCTCCGTGCTGTGAGGTGGCTGTCACCAGTTCCGGAAGTCCTGCATTTGATCTTGTGTTGAAGAACGTGTAAATCCACGGTGATGCTGTAATTAGAACCAGAAATAAACGCTGCACATAGCGCTCACCGTTTTCTTGCGGTTTAGTCATACGCCGAAGCTGATGAAGCATACCAAAGGAATAATATCAATGACTCGGCAGCATCACTTACACACCAAAGGAATGATATCAGTGACTCGACGGTATCACATACGCACCAAAGGAATGGTATCAATGACTCGTGAGCATCATTTATTGCGTTCTTTTTTACGTAACCCACTAGCTGCTTACCATGACAAACTCAGTGATTGTCCAGCGTTGCAATATTGCTCTCTAGATTTACAACGCTGTTGTAGTGGTGTTAAGCGTTCTTAAAGCCTCAAGAAAACTATTCTCGCTACAACTGCAAATGACGGATCTTTAATGTCACCAGCGATATCACAGGCTCAAAAGGGATAGGGCAGCGACCTTACAAGGTACATCTATTAAATTTGACTTGGGTATCTTAATAAATGTATGGATGATGCCATCATTCTGAAAAACGTCAGGAAGTAAGTCAATATGAACAGTGTCAAAAGCTTTTTCTTATCAAAGTTTACTCCTGAAGCATGTTCGACTTCCTGAAAACTGTTGGTGATATGCTCTTCTGTAAGCCTAATCAACATATGGCTCTTCACTTTATTTCTGGAAGATAGATCACGATCTACACTGATCTACACTGATGAAGAAGATCACGATCTACACTGCTGCAGTTATTCTTTAGTCTAGTTAAATTTGCTGCCAGGTAATCATAGAGCGAATTCTTCAAGATTTGGTGTGTATTTTTAGAGCAGACAGGACACTTTTTTCTGTTTTCTGTCGACATGTCGTCGTTTCCTCTTCTATTTGAAAGAAAACTACGCTTCTTTTATGGTACAGTAATTTATTGGCGGTCATCACGACATGAATGCCAAATTTCACACGAACAGACTTACATTATAAATATTTGTTCACACCAGAGCACTAGGTATTCAGTATTTCGACTTGTAGGCTGGCGCAGGGGCATACGAGCGAGCAGGCTTGTAGGCCGGCGCAGGGGCATACGAGCGAGCAGGCTTGTAAGCCGAGGCGGGGGCATACGAGCGAGCAGGCTTGTATGCCGGGGCCGGAGCATAAGAACGAGCGGGCTTGTAGGCTGGGGCCGGGTGGTAGCTAGGCTTGTGCTCCTCATAGCGGGGCTCTCCAGTGTAGGTCACCTCGGCGTTGTAGCCTCCGTAACCGTGCTGGTCAGCGGTGTACTTGACGTGCTGGGTACGCCCATCGGGCAGGTTGACCGAGTAGTAGCCGTTGACATTCTTGGTGTCACTGTTCTCGTTCTGAGAGAAGACGGCACCGGAGTAGTGGTCGTTGACGGCATAGTCAAACTGGTAGGGCGTGTCGTAGTTGGCTGGCTCCTTGTAGGACGACTGGTGGTAGCTCGGGCCATGGGCGTACGCCGGCTGCGGGGCGTAGCTGTTGGCAGGAGCGGCGGAGGCAACAGCCAGCAGAGCGGCAACGATGAACACCTGCGGAATTCAAAATGCTGTCATTTCCTATAATCCCATCTTGTTACATCAGTGGTTCTCCTCTAGCGGCTTTTGATATATGAAGTGGTACTGTAACACTAACCAAAAGAAAGCTGATCATTGGGGTTGGAGTATGGAGCTTTGCACAAGCGTGCTGGTACTTGCCTTCATGTTTGTAGCGTTGGTCTTGTCGACTGATGCTGTGAACGGTGAACGGCCTGGTTTTATACGCGCTCACGGTTTTGACCTTGACAGAGAGGCTGGGCGCGGCCCCGTGAATTGAATTTGGACCGGTGCCAGGACAGCGGATTGCATGTTCGCTACTTCCCACTTGCGTTGAATATCAACGTAGCGAATTGACATGATTTTGGTCTGATGATAGCAGGAAAGGATGTGATTCTTAAAGTTGTTTCGCTGCTGTTGTAGTTACTTGCGTTGCGCTGAAGCATATGCGACACGTGAGCGTTGCAGCGCGGCTGTACCTGTTCTTGGAGGGTCATACCACGACAAACGGTCGGAGTGTGACACGGCACAGCGTTCAAATTGGACGACCACCCATATATAAGACACCCCTACTGCGAAAACACAATTTTAAAAGTTATAGAGCAGTGCGAATTACCGATAAGACACTAGGACTAGATGAAAATATGCAATGATATTACGAAACTATTCTTCTATTAGTTCTAACGAAAGCAGTTTTGTGGAATGTAAGGTTTGGGAGACGTGTATCGGAGAACCAAATATTTGTATTGTTTTGGAACATGGGTCAATATATTCTAAGTCAACTAGGCACGCCCGTGCTTACTTCACCTCATGTGCCCTAGGTTGGCCTTTCACCTCATTGTCTGAAAAACATGGTACAGTCTATATTCTTTAAACAGTTATGCAGTTGTAGACCAGTTTTTGCCGTTCAGCTTAGAAAACATGTGAGCGATCTCTTCTAGATCGGTTGCATATCCAGTTTAAGCATTGGCAGATCAAGCACAGCGGCGCGCCACGTCAGGTCACCGGGCGTGGTCGGCTCACTTCGTCGGCTAATGTGACAGTGATCTTGAAGAGATGCATTTCGATACAAATCAGGTCACTTAGGTAGTCTTCCGGAGGATGTAAGCAATGTCTGGATGGCGAATGCGTATCCGTCGTCCTTCACGAGTCTTGCATAGTTGGAAACGTCGTGCGCTTTCCCGCCATCACAGGACACCCATAGCCATTCTATCAAGCTGATCTAAGGTTGCATTACTATACTCTCCAATACCGCATTGGGAGCCGGAGGAAAGTCGGCTCGGTTGGCAACAGTACGCATATAATTCAACGCCGGCTCCGAGTCAACAAGGCACGGGGGCAAAGAGAGGGTCATTTTTTGATAGAGGTTTATTCCCGGGAGGTCGGGAAAATAAAGACGTACAATTTTACTGTTTTTAACAAGTCCTTGCAGGGAGTGCTCAATGAAAAGAAACTATTGTAATTAGGCGAAGAACTCGAATGGAGAATGTATGGAAGACCACGGCTCTGAGCTTAAGATATTATTCGATATTGTGTTTTCTGTATATTTCCACGTATTCAACCCCACGTCGTTTGTGAGTTTTGCAGTTGTGTCATTGAACGCCAAGGATATTTATTTGTCTAGTTATTGTCAGCACACATGCAGCATTAGCAGCATGCATGCAGCATTGGACAGGAGTGCTGGTGCTTGCCTTCATGTTTGTAATGCTGGTCTTGTCAACCGGTGCTGTAAACTGCGAACAGTCTACCGCATACATGCCTGCGGTCTTGACCTTGACTGGGAGGCTGGGCGCGGCCCATGAGTGAATATAGGTCAGTGCTGGAAGTGAAGCATGTGCGGTGGCTAGCTTATTGTCAACTGTATTGAAGGTGAGATCACACTTTCGCATACCCTATTATTTATTTGACTACGAAAGGCCGTAACCTCCTGATCATTCATGTCCAGTGCCCATGATAATCTTAGATGGGCGTTGCACGCAATCGTCCGTAAGTATACGACTAGATACAGCCACGTTTAACTCGGGACGGGCTTCGGTGCAGCGGGCGAGCCGTCAATGACCCAATCTTCGCGGTGAGAGGTAGGAACGAACACAGCCGCAGTAATCATCAGATTGCTCACCGTGATTTCGTGTCAATAAAGTGGGGATGA
>NW_023596461.1:34975291-35185865 GCF_011947565.3 Pollicipes pollicipes | reverse complement strand
ATAGTTAATCCTGATATAGCCATTGTGATGCAGCGATGTTCTTGCCGTAGACAGTCCTTTGGCATTGTTAAATAAATTTTTACCAGTCATTCATAACTTATAATCTGCTATCTGATAGGCTTGACAAAGAGTACTCAACCAATGTGGTACATTATGTTTTGGCGCTGGACAATAGTTTCATTTTGGCACCATCTTGGTGCTGTTCTTTGGCATGACATAATGAATAACCATATGGTTGTTTTCGACTGCAATCCCTGCCGCTTTCATAATAAATTCCAGCATGAAAAGGTGGGTCAAGCATGCGCTCTTGCATTGACTGCCTGCCATCTGACATCTGACTGCCTGCCAGCTGACATATGACTGACCAAAAACACATGATACAATATACAAATTACTATCAGCAAAGCAGACAATCAAAAAGTGGCATCACTTGCTCAGCCTGCTTTGGGAATCCGGAAAACGCACGTGAGAAACATACAAACACATCTTCCACTTTCATGGTCATGCAACATGCTGCAGCCATCAGGCTGCTTTACTAAAAGATAACAAGAACATTTTACACGTGGTGAAATAAAACTGCGAACATGCTGACCTTCCACAAGGCTGGAGACATGACAAGTGCGTGTAGTTATGGTTGGATGGGCAGCATGCAAGGAAGTGATGAAGCTCCCAGTGCAAACCAGGTTCATGATAAACATATTATTAAGTACTGTCCAAGACACCAACAGCAATACTTTTCCACATCTCTCAGCACCCAGCATCCCACGCAGGTTGCAGTGACTATGACATTGATTACTCAGGAGGAATGCTTGCCTGCATACAATATTTGTGAAGTCAGTGCAATGTGCATCAGTAACAATAAAGCTACGCTTTCAGAATTCTTTAGGGAAAGACAATTTTGCAAAGCCATATAATGTGAGCCTACACTGAGTATGTTCATTGGTGAGCTGCAAGCACAAGCTCCTGCTGCCAAAATGAATTGCTGATATAATGGCATACAATATATTATATACAAGTATTGTAATACTTCAATAGGTTCACAATGTTGGCACGATATAATGAAGCACCAGTACCAGTACTTGCCTTTGTACAGCCCTGCAACAAATGTGCTAGTATTTCTCTAAGTTGCTAGCATTCCTTTGTGTGTTCAAACACATACATAAAGGTAGAGGCAGGCATCAATATTAATAGGCATCAATATATCATATTTTATTTGAAGTCAGTAGACTGAGGAATACCAAAACCCATGCTCTCTCTCTCTCTCTCTCTCTCTCTCTCTCTCTCTCTCTCTCTCTCTCTCTCTCTCTCTCTCTCTCTCTCTCTCTCTCTCTCTCTCTCTCTCTCTCTCTCTCTCTCTCTCTCTCTCTCTCTCTCTCTCTCTCTCTCTCTCTCTCTCTCTCTCTCTCTCTCTCTCAGAACAAACCTCGCACGCACACTCCCCATCACATCAAGACCAATACAAGCCACTCTCACACCACCAGTTATCACACGCATTTTGAGCCCGCGATTCACACTCTTTTGTCAACTAAGTGTGATCTCACATTTGCACAGCTCGCAGGACTATCAAACTTCAGGTGTTGTCATCATTTCCGCACAGATCTTCAGTCACAACACCCGACTTCACCGTGACCTCCCATCGAAACAAAGTCTCAACGGGGGTTCATGATAATGCGGCTCAAGAGCTTCTTCTTGTGCAACACAGTTTTTTGTTCAAGATCCAAATTTATGGTGCCATATGTGTTAAATACTTAGATAAATATCTCTAAAATAACTGTAATGCTTCCCTAATTTCATAATGCCTTGCCAACCCATCAAACCGTGCAAGGTTCTGTGCTCCGGTACACAAGGCGCCAAACGAGCTGTCTGTAGGCGATACCTTAGTAGAATAAGAAAACAAACACCAGCAGGAGAAAAAGACAGATGTGCCGGCGCGTCTTCTTTCTTATAACTTCGGGAGAGGGCCCGTTTTTGGGTGTCCGTACTTTTTGCAGACAGTGGCGTTTTTTTATAACATTGACCTATGGCTTAGAACTAAGGAAAACTGACCCTTTCACGGCGATTGTCGCACAACCCGAAATTGCTCACGCTTGTACTCTCGACACGCACTCAGCAGCAAAATCTTACTGACAGCCAATCATGTTCCGCGGACCGTACCACATGTGCAGCATCATCGTTGTTGCGAATGTATCAGCGGCCATGCTGTTTTGACCATAAACATAAAACAGCCGGTAATATTATGGGGATCTAATGACGTTTCTATGGCGTCATTTACCAGAAGGTGATTTTGAATTTGGCTGTAAGTAACCCTTTTCGTACTTGGCAGGCGTGTAGCTCAGGAAGCAGGGCGTTTTGGGTCTTAAAAAGGGCATATCCGTGAACGGCATCAAAATGTCCTCACGATGGCCAGTTCTGTTCAAAACGCCTTACAAATGTGGAATATTCCGAAATTTCTAAGGCCGCCTGTTTTTGGATAACGTGCCGGTGGGCGGAAAAACTACTGTCATTCCCAACACAACTTGAAACCACTCGTGAGATATTTTTGTGATCCCGTTTCACATCTAGGCACATACTCTCATAAACGCCACTGTTGAGCCTGGCGTAAACCTTCTACTTATCAGCTGTAAGTCAAAGGTGAAAAACACATGTCAACAGGATTTCCGTGGGCATTTCCATTCGGTCGATCATTCCACTTTTGGAGTCACGAATATGTCCGTTTTCTTGTACACCAATGTATTGCTTTTATCATAACAACACTTGACACAAGACTCTCCAAAAACAACGTGGTCTCACCTCATAAATAGGTTATCACACACCAGAAAACACTAGGTGTTTAGTACTTGGTCTTGTAGACCGGCGCAGGGGCGTAAGAGCGAGCGGGCTTGTAAGCCGGAGCCGGGGCATAAGAGCGAGCGGGCTTGTAGGCCGGGGCCGGGGCATAAGAGCCAGCAGGCTTGTCGGCCGGGGCCGGGTGGTAGCTAGGCTTGTGCTCCTCATAGCGGGGCTCCCCAGTGTAGGTCACCTCGGCGTTGTAGCCTCCGTAGCCGTCGTGGTCAGCGACGTACTTGACATGCTGAGTACGGCCGTCCGGCAGGTTGACCGAGTAGTAGCCGTTGACATTCTTGGTGTCGCTGTTCTCGTTCTGGGAGAACACGGCACCGGAGTAGTGGTCGTTGACAGAGTAATCAAACTGGTAGGGCGTGCCGTAGTGGTCCGGCTCCTTGTAGGACGACTGGTGGTAGCTCGGACCATGAGAGTACGCCGGCTGCGGGGCGTAGCTGTTGGCAGGAGCGGCGGCGGCCACGGCCAGCAGAGCGGCAGCGATGAACACCTGCGTGAACACAAATTATGATAGGTTACGGTTCCTTCATTCGTATTTCTTCGTACGCTATCGCTCAGCTTTACAATGTCATCAACGAACAAGCACTGCAATGGTATACATTTATGACACTGGAAGCTCAAATGAGAGCCGTTAATAAAGTTCGTGCGTTCTTGAACACGTCGTGAATGAGAGCTTCGAGAACTGACCTTCATGTCCGCAGAGTTGGTCTCGTCGACTGATGCTGTGAAAGGAGACTGGCGTGGTTTTATACCAGGCCTCTGTCGTGGCCTTGCCAGCGAGGAAGGGTGGGGTCTCATGACAGGATATGCGGCGTTATCCGCAGCGAGGTGTAAATGTAATAATTCCCGCTTCATGTTTTGCATCAGACTGTGAGTTAGTTTTGTTGATACCGCACAATGCGTTATCCGCACCGCACAAAACCTAAATGAGTGCGTGAGGATTACATTTGCTGTCGCACTATCTGTAGTAATAGTCATTAGTTTGTACGTCGCTTAAAAAGTCTCCATTCAGAATGTTTAAAAAGGCGAACATATTTCGATGGTACCGGTATGCTTCACCACGGATTATTACTCCATCCCTTCCTCTGTTTCATGAGCATGATTTTTGAATCTAATGAAACTAATCAACTAAAGCTTTCATTGTTTTGAAGCAGGAACGGGGAGGATCCATTGATGAAAATAAGTTGATGTGCTAGCGCCATATGTATTGCTTAGTTTATATGAGGACAGGATCATTACATTCGTTGTCATCGAAATGAAAGCTTCTTGGGCAAAAACATTTTTCCCTTTTGTCTTTTCGTCATTCACCGGGCTGCCAAAGATCACATTTTCTTTTTCTGCGCAGACTTCCTAGTTCAGTTTTGTCAGGTCTCGATAATTGGTGCTCCATTGATTTCTTCAATTTCTTTGCATTGACGGGATTTTGGCCTTCGATATTTGTCCTCTTGATTTGATTGATGTTTACTTTCGATTATGGACATTAAGGAGTATAATACTGATACTAATAATATGATGAATGGATTGAAGCATAAGCGGAACACTTAAATTTGAACGCCTCTCCTAACAATAACAAGATATGGTCATCACCGCCAGGGAACCCGCGACACACTGCCCACACGCCCGATCCGTAAGCCTACACGGGCCAGGCGCCCGCCGGCACTCAAGTCTACACATATTGCCGCCTCAGGCCGGCGGCGGGCGTCCGGGCCGGCAACGTCAACCAGCAGCCCGTCTGCTGCCCGCACCCGCTGGAAGTTTTTAGGCGAATCGTTTAGTCTGAAAAAGAAATGTGTGGAAAAATTTTGCTGTATGCTGCCGATTGCGATCCTGTAAACCGTTACCTGTGGGATAGATACTTAATTGGCACAAAAAGGCAGTGATGAAGAACAGAAAAGAAATACGCAGAATGGTTACTCTAATCATGCATCAAACATGGCCATGTCACTGGGGCAAAGCACACCTGATATGAGCATATCACATTATGAGTCATGGATCTCAAACCGCGAGCCGCGGGCATAAGTGCCATACATCAACCACAATAAACACACAGTATGGAGTAACAATCAGAAATGCAACAGGGTCAGCATCGCTACGACGTGCATTCTAAAAAGTTGTATTCTAGCAGTAAGTGTGGACCACTGGGACCATTAAACCAAGCTGACAACATACTTCTTAGAAATACGAACAAAGTACGAATGCCGCGGCCACCGTATTACACACAGCTACCAGATTTCGGATGAGGTGGAAGCAAAGCGCATCTCGTACTAGCATATGAGGTTTGCCTCTCCGTTCGTATTTTACGTCTAGCTTTCCCCGGCAGTCGCAACGTCAGCGTATGTTGCAGCGCTCGCAGCGTCTGCGTTGTCCGGTCCGCGGTCCTCAGTGGGGGCGGCTGCCCCGAATGCTGCACTACGACGAGTCGCCTCAGCTGCCCCGACAATCCTGTGTAGGTCCTCTTCTGTTTTAATTTGATGTGTGTTGCTTCGTTCCGCTGTTTTCATTTTCATCACGCAGCCATCGCTCCAAGCTGCCCAGATTTTGTTGTGTTGTCTGAGCTGGCGAGCGGCATACATCACCTTCTGGTTCTTTTTAGTCAGATTTTCAGTGGCAAACGCCCTTGTGATGGAGTCTGGAGTCAGACAGGACCGCCCAGGTGGGTGAGCTGTCTGCAGCTGCTTACGGGCGCTCCATGCCTCTTCCTTCTTCGTGTAGGACACAAACTTGCCGATTAGCGGTCGGGTGCGGCTGCCGCCGTCCGGGTCGGGCTGAGGTGTGCCGACCCGATGAGCGCGGTCAATGTCGCCTGCATGAAGCTGGACGCCCATAGTTCTCGCTAGGTCAATGGCCAGGGGCACCGGCTTTTCGTTTGCGGTTTCAGCCACGCCGTTGAAATTGAGGCAGTTCCGTCCGGAGTACCGCTCACTATCTTCAATTGCCTGTGACTGAGCTCGTATGATTTCTTGTTGCTCACTTACTTGCTTCTTGAGCTCCTTGGTTTCTTTAACGCGAGATTCGAGCTTTTCCTTGAATATATGTCGCAGAGTGTTTCGCACTTCATTGTCGTCGAAGCAGGCAAGAAGAGCTCGCTTCAGTGACTTCTCAGTCAGAGCACTCATTTTCTCACCTGCCCTTATCCTCCGTTCCTCTCCACGTCACCCTTAAACCAAGTGTCACTCGCCTGTCGCCCGTGCGACCCGCTATTACTCACGAGAGGTCACACTTAAGGGTTCGAAACGGACTGGCGCTCGGCCTGACACGGCTGTTTACAGCCCCGGTCGGCGAGGGGAGCGAGGGTCGCGAGCTCTGACCTGGGCGGCGGTCAGGGACGAACCCTCTTGAGAATGTGTATTGTACCAATTTTGTTTGCACTTTCAAATCCGACCATTCCAACCGTTCCAACCATTCCGTACTGAGTCTAAGCGAAGAGTTTCTGCACCAACTCAAGAATATCATTGTTTTTAAAAAATGATAGTGCTGTCGTCTGCATAACATAGACACGTAATATCAGAGAAATGCAGTGGCATATCATTTACATGCGAACTTGTAAGAAATGTGTCCCAGATGGAGCCTCAGGAAACCACCATACCAACTTGCCCATAAACGGATGAGGTACGTTGCGCATTGTCTGTTATTTTCTAACACGCGCCCAGGTAGCCGGCTAGATACCCTTCGTTCGGGTGGGGGTGTCGATTTGACCCCCGACTGAGATCTCGGGAACTAAGAAAGCTTGAGGCACCAGATGTACAAAGTGTATTGACCTGTACGTAAACTCACTTTGGGCGAACTTTCAAGTCCCTAGGTCATGACTTTCGGGTCAAAAAGGTACAACAAATTCAAGTTCAAGGTTGGTCTCCAAACTGCTCCCAGACCCCAGGAACCGTTTCTAAGCAAAAGGTCACATGCCCATTCAATGTTAGTGACCTTGATTAAACTTGTGAAGGTCAAGGTGACCAAAATCATGCAAGATTGCTTTGGGTTTTGCATTTGACTAACCGACAAAGATTACGCTAGGCAGTATGCTCCTCAAACCAAATGTTGACCTGGGTTATTTTATGTCAATGACCTATTCTGACCTCTCAGAAGTCCATGGAAGATGTATAATGCGGTTCCTGCTATCAATAAATTGAAAATGAGCAACAGAATCTGTTCCATACAACAATCCCCAGAGTAACAAAACAGATCGGTTTTGACCTTGGTTAGACCTTCATACCTGAACTTAGGTCAATGTCATTTGCTCATTCCACTGTTGTGTTGCCTAAGAAATCATCTCAGAAATGTATGGCTTTCTCTAAAACTCCGTTGTTGGATCAGATTGAACGATTCCCTAGAAATTGCTTTCGCTGAAACCAAGGCCTGATTTTGACCTGCCATAGGTCGGCGACCTTACAAGGTACATCTATTAAATTTGACTTGGGTATCTTAATAAATGTATGAATGATGCCATCATTCTGAAAAACTTCAGGAAGTAAGTCAATATCAACAGTGTCAAAAGCTTTTTCTTATCAAAGTTTACTCCTGAAGCATGTTCGACTTCCTGAAAACTATTGGTGATATGCTATTCTGTAAGCGTAATCAACATTTGGCTCTTTAGTTTATTTCTGGAAGCTCAGCTAACTGTGTGTGAAATAAAGCACCTTCGTTAAGGCAGTGCATGGGTCGGTTGTACGAGATAATTCCATTTTTATAGAGAGATTCTTCAATACACTAATACAAGACACAATAGTTGATACAAGACACCAAAGAGCAAATCGGCTTTATATTACAAATAGGTTGTCACACAGCAGGAAACACTAGGTCTTTAGGTCTTGGTCTTGTAGGCCTGCGTAGCGGCATAAGAGCGAGCAGGCTTGTATGCCGGGACAGGGGCATACGAGCGAGCAGGCTTGTAGGCCGAGGCCGGGGCATGAGAGCGAGCGGGCATGTAGACCGCTGCCGGGTAGTAGCCAGGCTTGTGCTCTGTGTGCTTGTGCTCCTCCTATCGGGCAGGTTGACCGAGAAGTAGCCGTTGACATTCTTGGTGTCGCTGTTCTCGTTCTGAGGGAACACAGCACCGGAGTAGTAGTCGTTGAAGGCGTAATCAAACTGGTAAGGCGTGTCGTAGTGGTCCGTCTCACTGTATGACGGCTGGTGGTAGCTCGGGCCATGGGAGTACGCTGGCTTCGGGGCATAGCTGTTCGCATGAGCGGCGGCGGCCATGGCCAGGAGAGCGGCGGCGATGGACACCTGCAGGAATCAAATTATTATAGATTGTAGTTCATGCGTCCTTCCAGGAATATTTCGCCTAAAGATATTTCTCAGTTATACAACGGTATCATGGCATTGTGGTTCGAATGAGAGATGGCACTCAAAGCTACGTGTTCTGCTTTCTGCAGCGAATAAGAGGGGCTACTGACCTTCATTTTTGCAGAGTTAGTCTTGTGGACTAATTCTGTCAACGGCAAGTGGCACGGTTTTATAGGAGACTACTGTGGTGACCGTGCTAGGGATGGAGAGCCAGGTCTCATGACAGAATGTGTGGCGTTGTCCGTATCTAGCTGTAAGTGCAGCAGCTTCCATTCCTGGTTTAGATCACATTGTGATATTTCATGTTGACACTGCAGAGCAGAAATGAAACAAATGCCGATGCGTTAAGTTTTATACTGCACTAGTTGTAGTTGTTGGCATTAGCTTGTACAGTGCTTCATATTTCTTTAAATGAGAATGCCTGGAAAGATGCCAATGTGTCGCATATACCCGTATAACTCATCACAAGTTACTTCATACTTCTCCTTGTTGTCATAGATAAGACAGTAGTAGCAGTTTCATTCCTCAAAAAAAAGGAGTTTGGAGATATAGATCGGTTGATATTTCTGCAATATGCCTTTACCGAAACTATACCAAAAGTGAATTCACTTCTGTTATTGTTTCGATAAAGGCATGTTGCCGAAATATCAACCAAACTAAATCTCCATTCTCCTGTCCCAGGCGTATCCCAGGCGTATCCCAGGCGTATCTCCATTCTCCTGTCCCAGGCGAGGGCGTACCTTAATGCCTCAGCTGCAATTCACATAAAACATGTCATTGTTGAATGCCGTGGATACGTCATTTTGTCCAAATGCATCATCATCCCGTGAAAATAACCATCATTTCCCATAGCTGACTTACTTCAAGGTCAACACTACGTGAAGGGTGATGCAGATAATTTAAACAACCCACGGACTCTTAACTTTTTCTCTTAAATTCTAAAATTTTCTCTTACGAATAAGGCTAATACTACTGTCTCTGTGAACAATGTTCCCCGCTAATGCACTGAAGAGCTTACGTAATGCTCCTTGATTTAGGGGATTTAACTTTCGTGCAAATGGCTCTGGCCAACTTTGCCACGTAGCATCCTTAAATGGGAAACATGAATGTGAAACATTGGTCGATGTAGCCATTTTACGCTTGCTCATCTCTTTCTTATCAACCTTGCATCATTGGAAGTGCTGGCAAGGCATCAGGATCTTATTCGAAGTGTCTGCCCAGTTGGAGGTGTAATGACGTCCACATTGTTAAGAGTCTGTGGGTTGTTTAAATTATCTGCATCACCCTTCACGTAGTGTTGACCTTGAAGTAAGTCACCTATGGGAAATTATGGTTATTTTTCACGAGATGATGATGCATTTGGACAAAATGACGTATCCACGGGATTCAATAATGACATGTTTTATGTGAATTGCAGCTGAGGCATTAAGATACGCCCTCGCCCGGGACAGGATTTCAGAATTATTTGACTATTCTATAGGCCGTGCAATGAATTGTACACGGGGTTCGATGTTAAGAGGGCATTTTAGGATGGAACAATAATTCAAACTATCGTCCCCGTTCGGGGCGGAGAGTACGCCTGCTTCGGGGCGTAGCTGTTGGCGGGAGCGGCGGCGGCAACGGCCAGGAGAGCGGCGGCAACGAGCACCAGCAATACAAATTACTATAGATTACGGCTTTCCTTTCTTGTATTCACATTCCCCCGTATGGTAGAGCTCAGCTTCACAATGTCATGAACTGCCGAGCGTTGGAATGGTATAAGTTTATGACACTGCAGACTAAATGAGAGCCGTTACTTAATTTCCGCCGTTTTTGAAAACGCAGTGAACGACAGGGCTACTGACCTTGATGTCTGCAGAGTTTGTCGTGTCGACTGATGCTATGAACGGGGAGTGGCGCGGTTTTATAGTAGACCTCCATCATAACCTTGCTAACGAGGCAGGGCGGGGTCTCATGACCGAATATGTGGTGTTCTTCGTATTTAGATGTAAATGTGGGAGTTCCCACTTGATGTTTTACACCAGGTTGCGGTGTTTTTTTTATTTCTTGATGCCGCACAGTACAGCAAAAGTCGTTGCTTTTGGGTTACACTTTGTATTGCACTTCTTGAAGTGATAGTCATTTGGTTGTACAATAGTTCAAAATTTTCCATTCAGAATGTTTGATATGACAGACATGTTTTTCGTATATCAGTATAACTTACCACGAATTACTCCATTAATCCCACTGTTATATGGGCAAAACGTTTAAATCTAATGACACTAACCAACTAAAACTTTTACATCTCGAAGCGGTAAGCAGAAGGAAATTTTGCGCATTAGGGATTATGTGGTTGTGCTTATGTTTGTTGGCTAGGTTACATGGAAATAACGTCACTACATTCGTATTCATCGAACTGAGACGTTCTTTGCCAAATAGGTTTCGTCGTCTCATGTTTCCATCACTCATTGGATTGCTTAATATCAGATTTTTCCTGCGGAGACTTTCACTTTGAGCCTTCAAGTTGCCGCAGAGTGATGCTGCACGAATTTCTTAAACCCTTTTTCACCGCCTTGGTTTTAGCCCTCGGTGTTTGTCCTCTTGGGTGAGCCTATCGCGACAATTTTGTTTGTTCTTTCAATTCCGACCGTTGCGACCCTTCCAACCATTCCTTGATGACTCTGAAAGATGAGATTACTTGTTTCTGCGGGCCATTTATATTCTTGTGTTTTGACATGATAGTAGTGTCTTCGCATGTATTGCTGTGAGCTAGAATCGTTGAAGCAGCGTAGGAATGAAAAATTCCACCGCAAAAAAAGACCGTGCGGGAGTGAGAAATTCAAGTCACAAATTTGGACCTTTTTAGTCAGTAAGATATGCTCCAGAAAACAAAGACATACATTTGAAGTTGGCATGGACGATGTATCATCATCACAAAATCGCTTATGTTTTTAACATCTTAGGTCATAGTCAAACAGAATACATTAAGAAATAGCGGTTTCGTAGCAGTGTTGTGGTCATCAAAAACCATATAGTCAACATAGAATAAAGTAAAGAAATTGAACAACAAAAACAACAACAAAGACTTCAACAAGCATAAAGTATTTAAACAAAAAATATTTCGACCCCTGCACATCAGCACGTCAAATGAAACACATCAGACATACCTCTGGCTTCTGTTAAGATGGGGTCGGGACATACAAATATTATGTTACTGTTTCTTGCAAAATACCGATACGTATGTCCACGAAAGTAACGTGACAAAGCCTAACCTAAAGAAGCCTTACCTCAACTCACCCCGTCTAACCTATTTGTGTCGCAGCAGCATTTGTGAATAACTAATTCTTGCAAAATTTTTGCTGCCACTTGCCATGCAATTAAGTAAAGTATGGAAGAAAATAGCGGAGTTACGTGCTTTGTTTTATCATAATTGTCCGATGAAGAAAACTTCATGTATTAAAATAGACAATGGCTAAATCTGGTTATAAATCAGGTGTTGAAAGCAGGCAGGGTTGGCAATGAGTTGCTCCATCGGAGAACTTTCTTGGCTTTTTAAGGGCACGCTTCTTTCCGCTCCCCCACACAAATAGTCTTTCGCAGGGCTTGGTGACAGACAGGGTCATTCAGCTCACCCATACAACATAAATATCAATCATGCCCACCAACCTATAAGATTAAAACGCAAAAGTAAGAGCAGGTCTGCATGATAATACAGAATTTCGCTACCAAACACTTCTGCATTAGCTCCGCCAGATCTGTCCCAAAGCCATGCACGCTAGGATAATGTACCGTGACGGATAGTGAGCCTGAATGGCTTAAATTTATCACTTTTGAGCCCCGCCATTAAACAAAAACGCGACTAACTGAGAGTTAAACTGGGCAAAAATGATGCTGCAATTATGTTCTCTGCTTTAAATTGTCTCATGCATCGTCTATGAATTGTTCACTCCTGGGAGCATATCAAGCATGTTTGGGCGGCTGGCAAATTAATCCAATTGATGTATGAAATAAGTACCACTTTGCATTTGGAACATTTTGCAGAGAGCTTTCACTCCTGCATCTCGGGAGTGGTGCAATCCAGTGGTCAAGTTTTTTTAGGTAAAATAATTATGTGGAGTTAAGTTCCTTACCAGGCCACGCAGGTGTTTGTACCGGGCGTTGTTTTGGTGGTGTAGTTCTCTCGTGGTGCGACGAAAAAAATTCGGATGCGTGAAAACCTCGCGTTCGGCACACGGCTGTAACTTGTGATGCATTTTGTAAACAAACCAAACTTGATACATGCAAGCGGCTGGAGTCGCCTGGGCTCTCGGGCTTGAAGGTGCCTGGTGCCCTTTCCCTTTTTATACATAGACAAGATTTAGATGTAAGCAAGGCGGGAGACAGCCATAGGTGTCGAGGTTCTTTGGAATATTGTGGATGCTTGATTGTTCCAAATGAGATTGGTTTTGGATGACATCTTAAGGCCTCGGGAAAGGAAATATGGGTTTGATATGCGCGGTTAGCAACATCAGGTAGAAGTGGAAAATTCACAAATTATGGGGAACAGGAGTGAAAAATTAGCCCTCATCAGGCGTTGCTTTTCACCTTAAATAGACAATTCTTGGACACTGATTTAATAGAGACGTCATATTAGAGGTAAGTGATGGTAGATCATTTACGTGCAGATTTATAGGAACTGCGCTCTAGAAAGAGCCTCGGGGAATCACCATACCAGCTTCTCCGTAAGCTGATAACGTATGCTCTGCATTGTCCTGTATGAATACCAAGGGTGTATTTTGGCGGGTATTAGGGGAGTATTATATGCATGCGCCATTATTTGATTACGTCGTTGTACTTTGCACAACACTGATTGGGAGCTTAGTGACGGCGGTCATATCTGGATGTCGTACTCACGGACGCCAGATATGAGCGAATAGGCAATTATATTTTGCTTGGCACTGCTCACCGCATAGCCATTAGAATGATAGGATTTCAATGAACTTTCATGATGTTATGGACTGCTGGGTGACCTTGAAATAGCCTCCCCGAAATAATCTGCATATCTGCGTGGGCGTTTAGCTCCGAAACTAAACTGTTTTAGATCTTAAGAAGGGCAGGGCTTTGAACTGAACCGAACGAAACTCAACATGACTGTTTGAGTTCAAATCCCCATGCAAATGTGGAGTGCATCCCTTAAGGAAGAGCATATCACCAAAGCTTCTAATGAGCCCGAACATGCTAACGAAGGACGCTTTGATTCAAAACAGCTTTTGGTGCTGGTAATATTGATTCTCTTCTTTAATGTACTCCAGCTACATATTTGTGGTTATAAATCTCATCAAATACTCAGATGGTACACTTTAAAAGCACGATGACCTAATGAAACAATGACGCATAGAAGAAGATATTTACTAAAAGGCAAAACTGTGTTGTTTAGAACGGGGTTTTCGACTTAGAACTATATCAACACTTATAAGTGAGCCTGTTTCATCATATCTATTGGTTGCCTAAATCTCTTCAAACGTGGGATATTCCCTTTAAGCATGAAGAGCATACATGTGCTTCTGTTTTTTTCTGGAAGCCACCCTGGTTATGAAATGCAGCACATTCATTTAAGCAATCCATGAGTCCACTCTCTTTGAGGTAGGCCAAGAAAAATAGAACCGTCGAGTCGCTCATATTTTGCGTTCGTTAGTACGATTTCCAAATACAACGGCTGTTTATTGGCTCTCAATCAATGTTGTGCAAGGTACGAGGACATACAACAACCGCGTATACAGGAGCGTATTGACTCAGCAGAGAAACTATGCTGTCTAGTGCTATGTTTTCGGCTTGAAATTATACCAACAAGTATAACTGAGCTCATATCATCGTATCTGATGCATTCTTGAATGTGATAATAATAACTGATTGCTCATACTGATAGATGCATACTGATAGATGAGAGTAGCAATGGTTAATTTATTTCCCCGTTGGTTACGCTGCAAGTTTGTTCCATGTTTCAAACTTATTAGCTAGGGGTGCTACAGCCTTAAACGTTTCAGTAACTAATAACGGTATTAACATGTGGGTGTCTCTGCCGCGGTGGAGGGGCCGGGGTCTCCGGATCATGTGCATTTCCGTTGGGATTCGGTCGATCCCTCTACTTTTGTAGTCACAAATACGTCCGTTCTCTTGTGCACCAATGTATTGCTTTTATCATCACAACACTTGATATAAGACTCCACGAGAGCAATTTCGCTGCATATTATAAATAGGTTCTCACACACCAGAAAGAACTAGGTTTTTAGTACTTGGTCTTGCAGGCTGGCGCAGGGGCATAAGAGCGAGCAGGCTTGTACACCGGGGCAGGGGCATACGAGCGAGCAGGCTTGTAGGCCGGGGCCGGGGCATAAGAGCGAGCGGGTTTGTAGGCCGGGGCCGGGTGGTAGCTAGGCTTGTGCTCCTCGTAGTGGGGCTCGCCAGTGTAGGTCACCTCAGCGTTGTAGCCTCCGTAGCCGTCGTGGTCAGCGACGTACTTGACATGCTGAGTACGGCCGTCCGGCAGGTTGACCGAGTAGTAGCCGTTGACATTCTTGGTGTCGCTGTTCTCGTTCTGGGAGAACACGGCACCGGAGTAGTGGTCGTTGACAGAGTAATCAAACTGGTAGGGCGTGCCGTAGTGGTCCGGCTCCTTGTAGGACGGCTGGTGGTAGCTCGGGCCATGGGAGTACGCCGGCTGCGGGGCGTAGCTGTTGGCAGGAGCGGCGGCGGCAACGGCCAGGAGGGCGGCGGCGATGAATACCTGCAGGAAACAAATTACGATTGGTTGCATCTTTCCTTTTTTCATTCATATTTTACTTGAAGGTTTTCGCCAGCAGTACAATTGTACCATGCCACTGCCTTTCATATGAGAGTTGCTAGTTAATTCCACGCATACTTACAATGTACAGTGAACAAGAGGGATTACTGACCTTCATGTCTGCGTACTCCGTCTCGTCGACTGATGCCGTGAACGGCGAGTGGCGCGGTTTTATAGCAGACCACTGCCGTGACCTTGGTAACGAGGGAGGGTGGAGTCACGAGACAGAAACGTGGCGTTGCCCGTATGCGGTTGTATGTTGAGTATCTGTCACATTTTGTGTTACATTGCATTGTGATATCAGATTGATATTTCACCGTAAAAAAACGAATAAGTTGGCTCGAGTAAAGTTTTGTATTGCAAATGCTGCGTTAGTTTTTCGAGGCTTTTAGCATATTAAAACTCCTGACATGATGCAAATGTGTCGCATGTACCCGCATAGCTCATCACGAGTTCGTGCATGCCTCCCATTGTTTTATGCGGCATAATTCTGAAACAAATGACGCTGGCGAGCTATGTCCTGTAGCATGCTTAAATGGGACCAGAAGGATGTGGTGTGAAAAATTGGTTCATGCTGTCATGTTATACTTGGTTGCCTATTTTCTATCAAAATGACACTATTGCAGTCGTTAGCATCGTATGTTAGACGTCATTCGCACCACACGGACTGATAGTGTGTGATGACGTCCGCATGGTGATGTGTCTGCGTGTCGCATCATTTATCTGCATCACACTTCAGGTGATGTTGGCCTCATAGTATGTCACCTATGGTCAAAAATGGTTCTTTATCATGAAATTACTATCTATATTATGAAAACTCCTGGGATCGAAAGCTCACATGGTTTTGTGAATAACAGCTGAAGTGCTAAATGTACGCCCTCACCTGAGGTAGGATTTCAGAACTATTTGACTATGCTTAGGCCGTGCTATGAATCGTGCGGGGGACTTAATTTTGAAGGGATTTTTTCAGATGGGAGAAAATTTTTAGCTGTTATTCCCGTCTGGTGTAGTAGTACGCACACAACGTTCCCACCAGTTGACTCTCCGGCTGCCGTCCGGTGTTATAGGGTCCTGAGTAGAACTGGGTGACGCTTGGCTGTCAGCCATTATGAGTCACGGCCAACTTCCTACATGGAGTGGAGAATATTTTGCTTTCGAATCAGATGAAGAAAATTCCGTTCACAAAAACTACGTCGGGCTGTCACGCATACCTTACTGATGGTCAACCATCATCCAGTCCTGAGGACTCCCATGTATCTGACGATATCTGGGGGGTAAAAAGAAGCAGCCCAGATTTATATGGAGTTTTAAACTTGAAATGGTCATCTTTACGCCATTTCGGTGCCGTTCGCAACCCTGCCCTTCTTAAAGCCTAAGCCCCTCTGGTTTCTGAACTACATGCCCACGAAGATGGGGAAAGGTATATCGCGGAGAACATTCTAAAGTGACCTCGGCATCCATAACGTCATAATAACGTTATTCGGGTCTCCCGATTCCACAAGTCATGCGGTGACCAAGATCAAGAAAAACTTGATTGTCGATGCGTTCATATCCGGCGTTCGTGAGCGCGATCTTCAGATATGATGGCCTTCAATTGGCTCTTTATCAGTATTGTTCGAGATACGATGGCGTAATAAATGCACGACGCACTGAGGAGCATACTTACTGAACGGGGAATTATGCTGTCAAGAGCAGCCCCACCTAAAAAGCATACCAATAGTTAAAAGTGGGCTGGTTTTATCATATCTGATGCTTGTTTATCATCTTCAACTGTGAAACATGCCCTTAAATATCAGATGCGCTGTTATTATACTGAAGCAATACGAGGACAACAGTTGGACTAAATTTTTGATGCGTACTAGTTAGCATCTGGTCTCAATCGTTTCGTAAAAATGCCACCTATTTTGCTTCTTTGTAGGTCTGAAAAACATTCCGTTTGCTTAGAGTGTGATGAAGTAAGTTTTGGTCACGCTACACTCTGTACGACTTTGAAGTTATGAGAGACAGACTGACACTCGATTTGCTTTCATCTGAGTTGAATTAATTCTGATTAAAAACTTTGAGAGTCGAATCATGAATCAAAACATATCACTTACCAATAAGTGATTTCAATTGATTCTTCACCCTGTGTTTGTTGGGTGTGATTGTAACCCTGATGCACGAAAATAGGAGTGAAATCACAAGTTGAAACACGTTGAGTTGATCGAAAATGGTTATTACGTATGGGTGAATTCAATCGAAACTGAGTAGTTGTGTTGCAACAGTGACCAATGAAATGTTATGTCCATGGTCAATCCTGGTTTTAACATCACGCACGAATGTAAAAATGTGGTGCAACCAACCACAAGCTATACATATGAGCTTAACTATCTCCTCCCATCCCACACAGTGGGGACGAATAAAAAGTGAGCATGTCAATGTCACGCAGTCAGTGAAAGGCGCTGGGTCAGATTCGGGTGCAGAGTCAACTAAACTGACATTTGCATTGCTTTTGTTGAAAACCTAAAATGAATAAGTCCTTAAAGGGAAACTTTCACATTTAAAGATATTTAAGCAAGCATCAGATATGATAAAACCAGCTCAATTATCACTATTGGGGTGCTTCTTAATTGCGGAAGACCGCTCCAGACAGCACAATTATCTGTTTAGTAACCATACTACTCAATAGCCATAGTATGGTTACATCATCGTGCCTGTTACGTCTAGAAATCGCGGTCACGAAGGTCGGATATGAACGCCTCGACAATTATATTTTCCTTGGCTTTGATCGGTACGTGGATTATTTAATGGCAGGGCTCTAATTGCATTATTAAGATGTCATCAATTCCATGGTAACTGTGAAACACCATCCCGATATATCTTTCCTCATATTCGCGAGCATTTGCTAGCTCAGAAAGTACACGGGTTTAGGTCTTAAGAAAGGCAGGGTTGTGGACAGCACCAAAGATGGGTACTTCTGTTAAAAACCCCATATTGGAATGGAGTGTCCTTCCTTTGGGGTATATTTGAAAAGAACGTATATGGTCCAGATATTTGTGCTGGAATATCTGGACTATGTAGGTAAAACAATATCACTGGCTATTGCTACTGCACCACCATAAGGATATAATAATGATATGCATTGCAATTATTTTCGAACTCAAATTACCGTCAATATATTTTTTCCTGACAGCACCACACTGCTTCCTTGCTAGCTCCGGTGTGTATCCGAATCCGTGACAACTCCAGTTGTAGCGACCACCGTTGTCATGACGACGGCAGAGATTGCGAAGGACGGTTGTCAGCTGGTACGGATTAGAGGTACCATTTTGAGCTGTTTTAATGTGCATATTGCCGGCCAGCGGACTTAAAAGTGACACTTATACTGATATGAATGACGTGAGCACAAATAAACGTTGGTAATCGGCACAGCGAGGAGGAAGGGCCAGTTACCGAAAAGGGCATCGATTTAAATTCACACAGTGTGTCACTATGGACCATTTGATACTTCGTTTCCCGAAGCTACAGACGTCGCGGAAAGACACACTGTTGTAAACACCGTAGGAGAAATATAAAAGCCACGGTAACGTCTGGCTGAATTCATGTCATAATAGCCGTAGGTTTGCATGTCTTTGTCAGTAAAAATAGCTTTTTAAGCCCCAGTAGCATTTGCTACACAGTGATTTCGACAACATAAGGGGTGTTGTAAGCTTTGCAGACATACATTAGAAAAAGCGAGGTGAATTAAGTGTTTTACTTTCATAATGGTAAGTAGCAAGTGCAATGAAATACTCCTGCTTTCAGAAGGATTTTGAAAACACTGGTATTCCCGAGCAAATTATGCTTGTCTGATCAAATGATAAGCGAAAGGTAGAGCAAGGTGACGAAGTTCGTTTAAGCACGTTGAACCACTGAATAAGCACCATCAGCAACTAAGTTCTTTATTACCTACCAATCTAGTTTATGAGCTAATTAACATTATTATTGCTAGGCCTTAATGGTAGGTTGTGGAGGAACTTCTTCGTGCCGCCTGTGCAATGGAATCTGTGTATGTTTCGTCCAACACGGATTCAGCAGTGCATTGGATTCATTCAGAGACTGGTATTGGAAATGGACGTTCAAATGCCCTGAGAGCGTTTGTAGGTCCAGTCTGAATGGTGCTGCATGGGTGCTGGACTAGTTCTGTCGCCTGACCTGCGTCGCAGCGACGCGGGGCCGAAGCCGTTCGTCGCAGGAGAGGAAGGGGATTCGTAATGACGAAAGTGTGGCTAGATTTGTACAGCCAATCACATGTATTCGAGTTAGACCATTTCTTCATTTAAGAAGTGCCGTCAGACCTTCGCCACCTGAGCAGATAAACGTGGAGCTAACGACAACTTGTAACCGTGCGTACTGTCCGGAAATCATACTGGAAGATCAACGCTGCCAGACCCGAAGATACGTCTGCAATCGACCAGGAAGCGGAATCATCGTCTGCTTAGGGTCAGTCCCTTATGCCCTCAATGATTTACCCCTGTGTCGTCATTCGAGGGAGGTTGAACCATCAAATCTACGCAGGCGCGAAGCTCAGTTTGAGTTCACTGGCACCGATCACCCGGCCAAAACATTGGTGTTTTTTTTGCTCCGTTGATAAGTCATTGAAAGCGTTACTTTGTTTAAAGGTATCGTGCTCGCTGACTCAACGGCTAACATTGAACCGGCTCGTGGCCACTAATGTTCAAGCAGCGTGATTTCGGAATTGGCTCAAATGTCATATTAGTAAACGACTCTGGCCGCTAAACTCTCAGAAAAGACGAATGTGCTAATGCATGGACAAGACTCATTTGTGCAGGTTTGTAACGAGTCGGCCTCCATTTGCTCAGCCGTGGATAGTACACACATCGCAAAAACGACCCCATCCGTCACTATTCCTTTCGCTCCATGTCACGCAAAGCGCCGTACCTGCTTTATGACGCTACCGTTGCGCTCAGTGCCGTGGTTATGGTTTTTAGTGTCATGCAAACTGTACTAATGGAGCTACTTAACTATTAAATAGCCTTCACAGTCTCCCATTTCCGGCATGCAGTTGTGATTGGCAACTTTAAATCGCAAATGATAATAATCCTACCGTGTAAAAAGCACAACAAGAGCTATGGACAGGCGAGCTGCACCTTATAGCCTTTCGACCGCTCTTTTATCCCCCTTTGTTTATCCTGTATACTCGCTAAGCCCCGTTTGTCCGTGGCATGTTGCATGCGCTAGTCACGAAAGGACCCAAGTGCTCCCTGGTGGGAGCATCGTCCGAACGCCGTGCACAAACCCGAAGAAGAGTCCCTACGTAGGCTAAGTCTGAGTGGATGGCCCTCAGGTACATATAGTTCTGTCCTACACCGCTATTCTCCGGCATCCCATAGTCCTGAAATGGTCATGACCGGCCGAAAGTGCTCTTATCCAAACATCTGAAACATCACGGCCTCGTATTCACGTGCATCTTGCGGTTCCCCAGCAGCTCCGCTAGCCACAAACGTCTTCATCATCTCACACTCGTCACCTCAAAAAGGAGCACATCTAGCTTATTTTTATAACTGTAGGCTGCAAAATAGATCACGATACCCCAAAGATGTTCACGGCTGCTGGCATTCTCTATTCTAGTTAAATTCGTCGTGGGGAAGCCAAAGGGCAAATTCAAATATATATATATATATATATATATATATATATATATATATATATATATATATATATATGGAGGGTTCCATGGCAAGGCAAAACATTTTGTTATGAGCTGCATGGGCGCATGTGTTCTTCAAAAGGTCTACAAATATTTAACAAAATGCTGCCTTGAAAGCATCACATAGATGTACACATTTCTGTAGCTCCCCAAACCGTTCATAATTAAATGAAATGCGTGATACGCTCCATGACCTAGACGTGGTAGCTTCCAATGTATCGTGTGCACTCCATTGCCTCCATGACCTACTGACCTCCGGGCCGGTCAATGGGATGTCACGCATTAAGCTCAGCTGATCAGAGGCCTTTGAAGGAGTGATCCTCCGGTTTAGAGAAATAAGGGCACTGGTGCCATATTACATTTTGGAGCATCTGCAATGTTCTCTGACAGCGATGAAATACATGAAAGACGCGGACACACACAAGGACGAGAACACAGGATGCAAAAACGAGAATGCATTCATCAGGACCACTTTGGCGGTTTAAGCGTGGTGTTCCTCCATCCCAAAGGCTGTGCAAAATGGTTGACAAGCCTATATAGGGGAGGACAGAAGTTATATATGATGGATTTCCTACCAAATTTGGAAGAGAATAGTGTGTTATTTATTCCCAGTCAACATCCATAGAGTCGACGTCAAATTTCCAATAGTTGGGGCGAGCTCCGCCCGACCCCCACCCAACTCCGTAGTTCTGTGTCCCTGATCAAATCTGCCTGCCGTTCGTGTTTCGTTGTCATTTTTTCACAATTTTTTGGAACCTGCCAAGTGGTCAGTCGTAACTAGCAAGCTGTCCCGAAAAGCAAGGTCCGCAGGCGCGCCTGTAGGTCCGTACCCTTATGCACGCTTGTTCACAGCTCTTAGGCTGGAGGGATTCAGCTGTGAACGAGTCAGTTGGTACACTACGTTAGCAAGCAACCCGTATGAGGTTCTCAAATCTGAACTTGCGGGCAGCCCGGCCTAGGGTCACTGGTGTCTCTCCAACCCATGACACGTTCGTAGTTCCTCATATCCGCCATATCCACTCAGTCCCGACTCGCCCTTGGATTCCGGGAGGTGGCAATTTGCCGCAGAACCGTGACCCTCCGTCCGGAACTCCCGTCAGCCGCCATGCGGCCGCATGGAGAGACCTTCCGGGCGTGGCGCGATCCCGCCGGGCGCCCGGCCAGGGCGGGGCGTCACCCGGCGGCCGTTTCGCCACCTGCCGGCGAGGTCGGCCCGGAGGTCAGTTCATGACCTCGGCCGTCGCCTCAGCGGTCACTCGACGCGGCTGTGTGGCCGCCCGCCGCCGGCCGCCCGCCGCCCTGCGCCCCGCCCGCCACGGCAATGTGGGTCACCCGGAAAAAATGGGCAGTGCCGCGGCTGCCGCTTTAGTCAGGAGTCGACCTCCCCCTCCCCCTGTGCCGGCCTGAGGGGCCCGATGGAGGCTGCCTTAATGGAGAGCGATTCGGTGGCGGTGTGCGACGCACGCCCGCTCCCACTACTGACCGATTTGCATAAGCCTGCCTCCACCTACATGCCTGTCTGATTAAGGACACAGTTCAAAAGCCACGAAGGGCGAGTGGCAAGAGTGGCCGTTTCTTTCACGCTGGAAGTGACGCGATCGTAAATGAGAGCCCGTAGTGATGCAGTTAGTAAATATGTGGCATATACTACATTCAGTAAACATGTGGTCACGTCATTACCACCGTTGTCCTTTACAAAAGCATTCCATTCAGTCAATATTCGGTCACGTCTTTACCACCAAAATTCTGGCCCAAAAAAGTTATAAAAAACACGAAGCGTTCTGGCCTCCTCCCTCAGTGCCGGTGATCAGCTTGGTGGTAAGCAGAGGCGGTCGAGCTGTGTTAGACTTGGTGGTAAGCGGAGGAAGTCGAGCTGTGCTAGACTTGGTGGTAAGCGGAGGAAGTCGTGCTGAGAGCGCTGCATGGAGCCGCGATATTATCTGGATTTAGTAAAGCGACGGCTGACAAATTAGTGGCCCGATAAATCGCATCGGCTGCCGGCCGAAGTGATCCAGCTGGAGCGATCCAGCGGGGCGTGACGATCGCGGCGGAGACACTCCCTCCACCTAGGCGGAGTATTGCCCGGGGGTGGCGCGGCCGCACCCCGAGCTCGCGGCAGCCGGCCCTATGGTCTGGGGTCGTACTATCTGGCGCGGCATCGTGCCTGAGTCCCACCTCGCCACTTTGCGATTGAGGCCGATTGAGGTCATATGTTGGGTGAGCGACGCACTGGGGCGAACCGCCTACTGAATGCCACAACGGTAATTGTGTCATCTTTATACTTCTGAACGGCATTATGCAATGAATGACGCATACTGAATGACACAACGGTAGTTGTGTCACAGGGGTCGACATTTTGATTTTGGTTTCCTCGATACAAACATCTGTTTTCTGCGTTTTTTGAAAGGCGGACATTGTGTTGCCTTACCTACTGCACACGATACATTACATCCGCGACTTCTGACGCAAATTTGACTGTCGCCAGCCTGCACCGGCATCTCACCGCCGACGCCTGCACCTGCCACCTGCGCGGTGCACGAGACCGGCCGCGGCCCGGTGCGTGACCAGGCGGGCCGGTCGGCACCAGCAGTCGCGGTGCCGCCGTCACAGATGGCTGACTCGTGAGGCTCGCGAATCAGCCAGCTGGCTGCTGAGAAACCTTGCCAGTGGTGGCCCGGCGCGGCCCGGCGCCGGCGGGCCGCACCGGGCGTCGGCACGCAACTGGGTCAGCCGGCGGCCGGCGTGCGGTCGGTGCCGCCTTGACACCTACGCCGCCGCCTGTGCCCCGTCACGGACCGGCACGGCGGCGGCTCGGCGCCCAACACATCTGACACGGTCGGTTAACGTTAACGGCCAACTGGAGAGCAAATGGCGCCAGCGTGGGTGAGACTGGACGTGAGCTTGCAAAATGATACTGCAAATGGTCACAGGAAGTCCTCATCGCGAGTCCTTCAGAGGAGCTGATCGGTGGTGAGGAACGGCTGTGGGCTCCTGCTTGTTACGTGTGCACCGTCCACAATTGAGTGTAGACAGCCTCAGTGTGGGTTGTATCATTTGTTATGGGTGAAGGAACAGAGGGAGGGCATGGGGCAGTGGTGCGATGGCCCCCTCCCGCATGGGGCCTGTGGGGAAGCATGGGAAACGACTTCTATATTGGCCTTATTCCCCCTCCCACACAAACTTTCTGAGATTTGACAATCGTTCCAAATAGGATGTGTGTCACATTTGAGTGATGAGTGTCACGTACTGGTGTGTGTTGTCCTCTTGGTCCAATTCCTATACAAAACAAATTATTGCCAGTGATGCGTTTGCTGCCCCCCCCCCCCCCGACCGAGAGACATGGGTGCTTACTGCAAACATGCCGGAAACAATATGACGTCAAAAACCTTGAAAAGCGCTTACAGCCGGAGGATAATTACAAGCATGTCCTCGAGAAGCACCCGATGGAGAGAGCGGGAGCTCCCCACCCCACCCTTAAATCACACATGTTTTACTTAAACATTAAATACGGAAGAGTATTTCCGGGGAAATAGTTTTTACCCCACCCGCTTGCTACCCATACCCTGTATCCACACACACCCGCTTTTCATTCACAATCAATCGCAATGATCCGCTACCCCGCCCAGTTATTTTTTACCAGCACTTTTCTTCTTAGTTAAGGAGTTTCAGAACAGTTGCTCCCAAAGCCACAGTTTTGCGTTGATAAATGCAACACTTACGTGCATGAAGCTAATGCTTATGACTATGAGCGCAGGCAGCGACATTGTGCAGTGCTCGAAAAGCATCAACCTGACATCTCGTAAATTTTTCACCCATTCTGAAAGTTTTCGCTACGTATGTACCCAACCCAGTCCGTTACCAATTTCACGTTGGCACCCATGACTGTACCCGACCCGTGATGCCTTCCATTGCACAGCAAATCGACTATCTTATGAGTGCTCGCCGAGTCTCCCCCGGCTTGTCCCATTAAAAAATGCTGCAGCTCTGGTTGTCCTAAATTTATTAAACGTGCCGACAGCATTTAAACACAACGCATTTTCTGGCTACACGATGTAATGGTAGCTGAGTGTGACAATGCGTGTTTAGTTTTTTTCAAACCTTTTTGCACCCGGATGAACGTCAGGCGGCTGAGACCATCGCTCGCGTCTTGCACAAGGCGTGTGAAATTATCTTGCCGCAACACCACTGGGAACCGTTCCTTCGACCAACCTGTTGGCCACAGACTGCTGGAGAAAGCGAGGTAATGCGAAAGAGACAGATGGGTGCAATCGGTTACGGCTGATCGGCGCATTTGTCTTGCCAATCTGTCCCAGCTATCTGTCCCTGGAGTTTGGAGATAATAAATACAAATACCGTCATTTATTTTCAACTCAAAGCTCTATACAAATAGTACAACAGCGTTATGTATCAAAACTTGATCCCTCGCACGCCAAGGAAGCAGAAATTTAAGCATCGGAGACCAGCAACCAATAACGCGTGCGTCAACAACCGTGCACTGCAACCAAACATGTCCAGTGGCCCGTTACTGGGGGACGATCGCTTCGACACGGCATTCCATTCATAACCACTCACAAAAAGGAACTCTCCGTGTACGTTTCGTTGAACACCTAAGCGTTCTACCCGGACATGTAACCAATCACATCCAGGTGGCATGATACGCAATCTACATCACAGAGCGTCACCTACGAGCCAGGCGCGTCGCACGCACGGGGTGGCCGAAAGGACCTTGTGTTTCGGTCGCCGTCTGAGAACGCTGACAGGCTCGCCTGGGCCTGGGCCGCTGGTAACCCCCTGCGCCACACCTGCCCCGAGCCCGAGCCGGTCGGGCCGCGCTCTGCGCCACTGAGCGCGACGCTGCTGGGGCCGCGGCCGCGTCTCTGCCTCCTCTGACTAGTCCAGGCGGTCGCCGTCAGAGCCGGGGCGCCGCCAGCGCCCCCGGCCGGCCGCCGGCAGGACCACCGCCAGGACCGGAGGTCACGCTGACGAGGCCGCCGCGCCGCTCCCCGCGCCCCACTCGCCCTCCGCCGACCCGGCCATGCCCCGTGTGGTGTCCCACAAACCCCCTCAAAGCCGCCTCGTCGTGCTCGTAACCACGCACGCATGCACGCACGCACTCACACACTCATGCTTGCAAACCGACGTCCGCTCCGACGCGTTGACACGACCTGCATAGTTTCCAGTGAGTAAAGGATACCACGTGAGCTCCTACCAAACGCGACGCAACGCACTCTCGCTGCGCGCACCGCACTCATTACGCGCGCCGCCGTCGTACCACCATAAAGGGCTTTGCATATTGGCGAATGTACAGTTTGTACAAAACATAAATACAGCGATAAAAATCATGACAACACAAGGTTAACATCACATGTTGTCCCCGCGAAATGAGAAACAGGGAGCTCCGGGGTCGACGGTGTAGGGACAGCAGCACACGTCTGCGTGGCAGGAGGCGAGCGGGAGACTAGACACAGCTGATACAACATCTCCAGATTCCGGAAGCGGGAGCACAGAAAACAACCAGACACTTATCATAAGATCACAGGCTTTCATATTAATGTCTTTGGAAGGCGGACGCCCGCCGTCGCGCCGCGCGCTCTCTCGCACCGATAACACGCAGCGCCGGCCGCCGCAGACTTATGGAATGTTCCGCGGGCGCGAGGCCGCCGCCGCACAACACTCGTGGAGGGCATGACATTTTGATGAGTTCTCCGCGCGTCCGCCGCACGGCGCCACCAGCGTCCGCGCCATTAAAGCCCGTTCACCCGGCGCCGGCAGCGCCGCCCGCCGGCCACTACACGAAGTACGCCTCGGACATGTTGGCGTGGATCTGCGCGCGTAGCGCCTGCACACTGTTCATGATCTTCTTCTGGTGGCCAACAAGCGTGACGCCAAGCGCGGGCAGGTCGGCGTGAGTCAGCCGGGTCACGGCCTCCATGCTGGCGATGCCCGCGCGCTGCAGGTTTTCCAGGTAGCGACTCATCTTGATGGAGGCGAGCCACTCCTCGACGGTGGTGATCTGCGTCAGGTCGGGCGCGTCCGGCGCCAGCGGGTTCGTGTTCCTGTCGGTGGGGCAGCGGGAGGGGGTCAGCGGGCTCGGTCTCATGCTGGAGCAGGGGGGCCGAGAGCCAGGTCACGGCTGCGTCTGGAGCTAGCCCGGGTTGTGTAGCAGCGTTCATCGTCCGATGACGCGGAATGAATTACATTTTGCTAGTTCTCAATCCGGGCTGATTATGGGGCGAGACAGTCAGTGCAGTATGACGCAAAGCATAATTAAATAAGGCTGGAATGCCCTGAGTAAAGATACTATCAATCTTTCATACAACTGTCAAATCAGGTGGATGCCGGTGAATTCTACTGAGATGTGTCGGTGGCCAAAACAGATTAATTGATAAATGGTTTCCAGTCAGAGCACGCTCATTTGGAAACTAAGACTGTCCCTCTTAACATCTGGCAAATGTGTTACATCCTCACAGTTCTCCTCGAAACAATATTTCCCAAGGAAACCACAATACCGGAAACGGAAAGTTTTTCTCGTCTGTCTTCATTCTACTTTATGTCATATCCCATCTGCAACCACTGTGTTGGTTGTTTGGAATGGCGGATAACGAGAAGTTGAGGACTGATTTCTGGTATTTTCGACAGTCCAAAGAAAATGACGGATGCAAAACAAAACAGGTGTCAAGGCGTGCAATGGTTGAAGAAAGCATCATCAACTAATGTCGCCAAACGGCATCTAAGAGAAGACAAAGAGCAGACTCAAACCCCTTTATCCATGCAGCTCCATAGCAAAATCGGAGAGGTAGGTGACAAGGTTCTGAAGCAGGGACAGTAAGCGGCGGAGGGGCGACAGAGGGGATGGTGTGTCCCGGTCATTGGACGGCTTGACCGAAGAATATACTAAGCGGAGAGGGAAGTCGGAGCCGAGAAGTTAGGCTCATCCGAACTTTGACTTCCGGGCTTCTCAACCGAAGACTGTAACAACATGCGTACTGAGCTACAAAAGCCACGAAACTACAAACATTCGGCGCTACGGCATCAAGAAAGGAAGCAAGCCACCACACAAAGCCAAGCACATGCCGATTACCTGGCGCACCAAACGCAGGCAGCTCACACAAACTCTGACCTAGGGAAATCGGTGGGAAACTGCACCCAGTGCGATGTAACGGAGTAGGGGGAGTAAGCTGCCAGATGCCTGAGCAGAAGAGAAAAACTTTCCGTCACCAAAAGCCCCCGGCGACGTTAAAGCCAAACACCTCACACGCGTCACCCGTCCCTTAGCAGGAGTTAAGGGAATGCGAATCGTTTTACGATTGTGCTGACTGCGTCACATGAAGAGGGGAACGCGCCATTGTCACCGCTCCTATTTACAAACGGCTTTCTCCTCAACTGCAGTACATCCGAAATCGCCAAGTAGATCACTGATATCGGTAATGAACACAACTGTACACTGCATGACCCAGAAGCAGCGAGCGACGGCGGGACGCTCTGCGGGATATATTACGCACCCAAACCAGATCCACCGATCAGGGCACACTCCAAACGTCGACCAATGGTGGCACATGGCCCACCACAATGTCGACATTCCGATTAGGTCCACCAAACAGGCCTCACATTTTCTTTGCTCTACTGCGGGCGGGCTTTGAGCTGATACCAAATAAACAGTTTTTCAACTCGTGCAAATTCCATGGATCTGGAAGGTCAATTTTACGCTTATTTTCGTCGACAGCGCTATATGATGAGAGCTAATGAGGCGCCTCCAATGAAATATTCCCACAATTCCAGGAGCTACTCTCACGCTACAGGACCTGCGTTACGGCCCAACATTTTCAGCATTATAGCCTAGTAGGGGACAACTCTGGACAAAGGGGAACATTTAGTCTGATCTGTCAGAGGATACCGCACTATTCTGCATAGCTACCTCAAAACGCTTTCGGTCAGTTCAATCCTTTTACAACTATGTCGCATGATGATTTCATGCACTAACATAACTACCATATAAAACCTTGATTTGAGCACACCTCCCAACGCGCGCATCATACCAAAACATTCCCACTTGACATTCCTAAGGTGCATTCGTCGCGCGAATTCGTCTAAAGTGAATTCATCGCGGAACTATCGCATTCACGAGACTTCTCCAATTCTGATCATCACACCGCGACCCCGGCGGCCCAGCGCGAGCCGTCAGCTGTCCTCCAGCACTGTCACCGTCTACCTCTGGGACCAGGACAGGCTGCGCCGCGACTGCAGCGCCGTCTATCAAAGTCTTTTCACCTGTTGGGCGCCACCTTGCGGAGCGTGTCCGGACAGCTGATCAGGTTGTCCAGCGTTTTCACTATGCTGATAAAGGAGGGCCTGTGGGAGCGCTCCTTCTGCCAGCAGTCCAGCATCAGCTGGTGCATCGCCTCCGGACAGTCCATGGGGGCTGGCAGTCTGCAGCAGGTGGTTCGCAGGGCGTCAGCAAGGCCGACATGGGACGGGTTTCGAGTGTCAGCCGTTACAGCGGCCCACAGTGGCATATCAGCCATCCTCGGTTTCATTGTCGTGCTCTTTCACGTTGCCCTCCTCATTAACTCGCATTTTTTAGTTTTCCAGTGCACCGACCTGCAACGCCCACCGTGCACGCGCAACAACGTGGTGGGAGGTGTCACACACCACACCGAGATACGTGACATCACACGGCGTGATGCGCGACTTCTCTACATGGAGTATGAGACACGTCATGACCAGAAATGCTGCTCTGCAGGGCGGAGTGAAGCCTGACCTGTAGCCCTTCTCTATGCTCTTGATGACGTCCTGGTTGCTCCAGTTCCAGTAGGGCCGCTCGCCGTACGACATGACCTCCCAGGCGACGATGCCAAAGCTCCAGACGTCCGAGGCGGAGGTGAACTTGCGGAACGCTATCGCTTCAGGGGCCGTCCACCGCACGGGGATTTTGCCGCCCTGTAACGGAGCGCGCCAACCTCAACCACCCGCACCTGGAGCGGTGTCCACCGGCACACCAGCGGCCGCAACACAGCCCGGCGGACGGCGGCAGCGGCGCCGGCAAGCCGGGAAGCGTTAGCGACGACACCGAAGCGGCGGCTCATTAGGGTAGGCTAAGCGTCACACGTAGCCCACCTCTGTGTGGCGCGCTCCTCGGTATCCAACCCTGACATGTGTACCGACCTGCACGAACCAGAGTGAACTTTAGACGTCACTTGGCGGCAAACGCGATCACGGATCACCAGACAAACGTGGCCGTGAAGATTACACCGCTGCACATGACAGTTCGGCGGAAACTGACAGATGTTAAACGCTGCGAGTTCAGTCGCTGACCCGTGGCTACGACCACGAAAGCCACCTGAGCACAAACTGAAGAGAGTGACAAGAAATCACCTCATTCGAAATCCAAGGCAACATCACAACAACGCTGCTGTACACGGCGACGGCGACATCGCCAGTGCCTGCCACACCTCTCCTTCTGCGCCTCCGCCGCCGTGCGGCCGGCTGCGCGCCCGACTCAGCACTGACCCGGGTGGTGTAGGCGCCCTCGGTCGTGCTCTCGATCTCTCGACTCAGCCCGAAATCGGCGATCTTGCACACCAGCTGCGAGTTGACCAGTACGTTGCGTGCCGCCAGGTCGCGGTGCACGTAGTTCATCTCGGAGAGGTACTGCATGCCGGCCGCGATACCCCGCAGCATCCCCACCAGCTGCAGCACCTGGAACTTGCCGTCGTTCGCCTGTCGCGGGGAGAGGGGCAGTCAGAGCCTGTCACGGGAAGGGGTGGCGGTCAGAGCCTGTCGCGGGGAGGGGCGGCGGTCAGAGCCTGTCGCGGGGAGGGGCGGCAGTCAGAGCCTGCCGCGGGAGGGCGGCGGTCAGAGCCTGCCGCGGGGAGGGCGGCGGTCAGAGCCGTCGCGGGGAGGGGCGCGGTCAGAGCCTCGCGCGGGGAGGGGCGGCAGTCAGAGCCTGCCGCGGAGAGGGGCGGCAGTCAGAGCCTGCCGCGGAGAGGGCGGCGGTCAGAGCTGCCGCGGGGAGGGGCGGCAGTCAGAGCCTGTCGCGGGGAGGGGCGGCAGTCAGAGCCTGCCGCGGGGAGGGGCGGCGGTCAGAGCCTGCCGCGGAGAGGGGCGGCAGTCAGAGCCTGTCACGGGGAGGGGCGGCAGTCAGAGCCTGTCCGGGGAGGGGCGGCAGTCAGAGCCTGTCCGGGAGGGGCGGCAGAGGGGCGGCGCAGTCAGAGCCTGTCGGGGAGGGGCGGCAGTCAGAGCCTGTCACGGGGAGGGGCGGCAGTCAGAGCCTGTCGCGGGGAGGGGCGGCAGTCAGAGCCTGTCGCGGGGAGGGGCGGCAGTCAGAGCCTGTCGCGGGGAGGGGCGGCAGTCAGAGCCTGCCGCGGGGAGGGGCGGCAGTCAGAGCCTGCCGCGGGGGGGGGCGCGGTCAGAGCCTGCCGCGGGAGGGGCGGCAGTCAGAGCCTGCCGCGGGGAGGGGCGGCAGTCAGAGCCTGCCGCGGGGAGGGGCGGCAGTCAGAGCCTGCCGCGGGGAGGGGCGGCAGTCAGAGCCTGCCGCGGGGAGGGGCGGCAGTCAGAGCCTGTCGCGGGGAGGGGCGGCAGTCAGAGCCTGCCGCGGGGAGGGGCGGCAGTCAGAGCCTGTCACGGGGAGGGGCGGCGGCCGGAGCCTACACGCCCGTCGCCGTGTTACTGAGAACACACAATGCGCTTCTGTTTGTGAGTGTGAAGCTGCGACAGTTCCGACATTGCTGACATTTTACAGCTAACACCCGCCGTTCTCACATTCTTACCTTCGCACATTCTCACGACACTAGTACATACATCACCTGCTATTGGGTCAGCAGCCCAGGACACCGCTGCACCGGGACACAACCTCGCTTGTGGCCACAAATGTCCAGGGCAGTTCAACTTGTTTATAATTTTCCCACACCACCACCGGAAAGCACCTGCAGCACATTCGCCCTTAACACACCACCTGCCACAATTCGCCTGCTCACCCTCAGGAACGTGTCCAGGCTTCCGTTCTCCATGAACTCGGTGATGATCATCACTGGGTTGCTCTTGGTCACCACGCCCTGCAGGAAGATGACGTTCGGGTGCTCGAACTGGCCCATGATGGACGCCTCGGTGAGAAAGTCGACTCGGGCCTTCTCCGACGAGCCCGGCTTCAGCGTCTTGATAGCTACCGTGATCTCCTGGCGGGCCGGAATCTGCCGGAGCGGCGGCCGGTCAGGTCACAGAGGTCACAGAGGTCACGGCCAGCCGCCGCCGTAACGGCAGCAGCCACACTGGGCCAGGCCGTTACCGGCTCAGGAACGCAAAGTCATATACAACTGGTCATGACAGGTCACGGCACTTGGAGTCGAAATTCACCATCCCTATGCGCCGGTGCATCAGCCCCTTCTGCGTGTCTGCCGTCATCTAGCGACGCCATGATAACAAGGGCCGATGGAGCTTCACGACGTTTCGCAGCTGGTAATTTTGAGTGCAGAGCGCTTCTCCCGGGAAGTCGGGTTACGATAAGCTTCAGGTAAAGCTGCCCTGCACGACCGGCGTCTCCCGAGAGCCCACAGCACCGCAACAACAGCAGCCCAGTCCAGGGACGCGAGCACATCAGCCGGCAACAGCCCGTCAGCACACAGCGCCTGCTGTTTCGGTGCGTCACGCCCAGCTGCTTCGTCACGACGCGTCGATTGCAGGCTATCACAATCGCCCCACGCCCTGCACGTGTCTGAACTGGACACCGCACCGCCGGCCCGCCGTGTCCCAGCGGCCGACACCGCAGCGGCACGTGGCCACGCGATATGGCCTGCTCCCGTTGCGTGACGGCTGGCTACAGAGCGCGGTCGCAGCGCCTCGTGAGAGGGCATGACCCAGAGCACCGACGCCAAGGTCTCCGGCAGCGGTGACCCGGACAGCCTCCATGGGCTGGGCCCAAATTGGGTCGGCAGCTTGCGGTCGCCGCGTTCCAGCCCCCCCCCCCCCCCCTCCCTTGTCGAACCGGACCACGCGAGCGGCAGCGTCGTTGGCAGTTGTTTACAGCCACTTAGCACCGCGCACCTGTTACCGGCAATGGCAGAAAAGTGTGGCCAACACGGCCCCGAAGCACGCGCCCGCGCCAGTACCGGGGCTCATTTAGCCGCCGCCGCCGGCAGCCCTGGCCATGGCGTTTGCCGTTGGTCGCACCACGTATTGCAATGCCCGCCTGCTGCGCCCGGCCGGGGGAAAGCATTTGGCCGCCGGCCCCCGACAGCGTTACAGATGGTTTCTTCGCTTTAATGAGCCCAACGTTGCAATGTCGGCTACTGAATAAGTCAGCCGGCACGACCCCCGATAAATGCACGGCAATGGCTGCAAGCATGCCGCCCCAGGCTTTTACCGCGGCCGAGTTGAGCTGTTTGCCGGGAGTCCCGGCGGCGCTATGGCCACGATTGGGCTTCGCTTCGCGAGCCCTCTATTCAAACAAGTCGCCGAGCGAAAGTTTGAGCATTAGCGGCTACTGGTTCAAGTATTTGGCGCCACCAACTTGTGCATGCTAATCGACTCTTGTGCAGGTAAGACCAGCCGTACCGATCACAGCGGCCCCGGTGGCGCGTGAGTTATACATGTGGAGCAACTTTTCCACTACGCTAATGGCAGCTCTACCAACTTCCATGGCGATAGCCTCGATCTGTTTTGGCTGCTTCGTCGATGTAGGTTTCCTTTAACGTCCAACGTTTCTTTTTAAAAATTTAATTGCGCCCACGCGAACGGTGTTTCCCTGCGATCAAAGACTTCTCCATGGTGGTGCTGATTATGTCATCACCATTCCGGCGTATGACGGCGCAGAACGGATCGAATCGCTTTGCAATCAGGCAACCACTTTCAGTAAACCACACAGCGGTCAGCTAATCACTAAAACACCACAAGGCCTCTGCCAAAACATAACGCCGCGACTCGACGAAACACCACGACACGGCGGCCGCCGCAGCTCAGCCGCCGCCGTGGCTCAGCAGCCGCCACCGGACACCTCCCCGGCCCGCTCCCGGGTCCGCCGCCGCCGCTGCCCGGCAGATCACCCTCTCACCGCAGCTCACCACCGCCACTCACCCGCAGCTTGCCGCGGCACACGTCGCCGAACTCGCCGCCGCCGATCACGGCCTCGATGATGATGTGCGAGGCGTCGATCTCGCGCGCGAACTCGCGGATCGCCTGGTTCGGGTCCTCGTACGTGTGCGGGTCGATGTAGGTGCGCTGGTGCGTCACCGGGTTGAACAGCGGCGTCGTCACTGAAACAGGGGGCGCCGCTGAGCGGCCGGGCCGCGGTCGGACGCGGCCGGGTCGCCGCGGGAGCTGTCGGCGCAGTGTGTCGCCTGACACGTGGGGGAGTGTCACGTGAGTGTCAGGCGACTCCATTAGATCGGCCCCGGCCGCTGACGGAGTGGCAACATCGCTTTGTGAATGTGACGTGCCTTACGAACCGGGCACGGTCAGTTTGTATGACAAGTAGTGAGCGACTTGCGCGACGCTGCAGACATTTGAGGCGAGTGAAACAACACAGAGCCCACATTTGGATGCCCCAATGTGGCCGTAAGTAATGGCAGGACACCCAACATGCCGCCCACAATGAGAACCTGCTCGCTGTATTCATGCTGTGGCCGATGTGATCACATGATGGCATGATAATCCGATTCCCTGGAAGTCCAGTACATGCCAGGCACATTAAATGGAAGGCATGAATGGTCTTTCTCTGCGAGTCACGTGGCAGCTGATGCCTGATGGCTTCGAAGAACACCCTCCGTTGGCTGCTAATGCACCGCCGACTTAAGTCCGATTAACGCGGTGCAGTTCGAGGAGCTGGATATTTGGTGCAACGGCGAGACGTCTGGGACAATGGGGACCAACACAGGAATGCCACCGCCGCCTCAACTGGCGTCAGCACCAGCTCAGCCATGACGCCGCTGATATTACCCGGATACGTGTGCCGAGTTCTCAAGTTGCGCACTTGTATAACTGTCCAGCCAGCCCATTGATCTTGTAGACATTCGCTGTCCCATTGTTTTGCCAGCATGCATCGTTTAAATTCCCATTAAAACGGCAGTGTCGCTGTCGCCTTCTGCATAAGTCTACTGCAGTGACATTCGGGCAGCCTCCACCGCCCAGCTGGGAACTCAAGTAGCAGAATTTAATTCATCAGTCGCAAATTTCATCGTCGTCCTCTATGAAATATGCAGTGAGCAATTACATTTTCAGTAGACCAGCTGCCCCAATGCCGCCAGCCGGATAGCATTGATTCGCCTGCTTTGGGTCGCGTCGGCGGCCGGCGGCCGGTGGCTTGGGGGGGGGGGGGGCGCTGCCACCTGAACGCCATGTTTCCTGATCGTCCGGCTGATAAGGTGGCGGCCATAAAGTCGGCCCTCGCAGCACGCGAGCGGCCGGGTGCCGTGCTCGTTCACTTACTTCCTGCCTTGTGGGTCTGCACAATTGATCCGTTCCCAACGTGGTGCACTGCAACAGAGGAGCGGGCCGGACTCATTAGCCGTCCATAACACGGCCCGAGCCAGCGCAGCGGCAGCAGCCAATGACGTTGCCCGCGCACCGGCAGCCTTTAGTCGAGACACGTGACTGCGGTCACCGCGATTTACACAGCGGAAACAAGCGACTGTTTCCTTGTGACGACAGCCACATGAGAGAACGGAGAGACACGAACAGAGAAGGAAACATCGCACTCTATCTACTAGTGGCGCAAAAGACGTCCGGTAACACCACTGATAAGCTCGTAGCGCGCTGCGTCAACATCACGGACCAAGTCATAAATGGCATAATGAGCAGCAGCAACTGTCCGAAAATAGATACAAAAGCGGCATTAAATACTATGTTCACACAAAGTGCCAACGCATGCATTTTATCTACAGAGCAGCCTCCAGCTAAGCGGGACACAGCGGCCACCAGGCAGGCCTCCCCACTCCGTGGAGCGCGCCGGGCCCAATGTACAGCACGGGGTCTGTAGAGGCGACGGGGACATGCCAAGCAAGCGGTGCAAACTGTGGCAGCGAGGCAGGCTTCAGACTTACTGTAGGTGACTACGAGGCCTGGCCACATGAAACGACACGGACAGCTGGTCAGTGGACCTTTTGTCGGTCTCAGAGAGGGGACTGATCTTTGACAACAGGTCGCTCCACGAGCGGGCTGCAGTAGTCTTTCAGTCGGAATATGACCCAAATTTAGTTCATTATTTAGCCCTAGTCCCATGATTAGTATTTTACTTTTAGGATCTCATGAACCTTAGCCTTACCGGTCTTAGGCACCCAGAATACGTCTTACAGCAACGCAATGTGAAAGTGTGACCTCCTTGCGAAATAATCCTACGTAGTAGAAATGAATCTCAACCCGACCAGTTCCACCCAGCATAGATGGCGCCACGTCGCTTATCTACGCTACATGGAGGCGCCGAGAGGCCGGCCAACTCCTCGGGCTGGGGCGCCAGCTCCGCTGGCACCAGGCGGCCGGGAATGCCCCCATCTGCGGGCTCCGCCGACCGCCCGGCTCGCGCCCGGTCACCACGGAGCAGGGAGTCGCCACACTCGCGCCCCGTCACCGGAGCGGGATTCGTGGGGGGGGGGGGGGGCGTCCGAGCACGAGAGCTACCGCGGGTCTCAATCTCTCGGCTGATCGGCAATGGGCAGAGGACAGCACATAGCTGAGACGATGGCTCCCTGCAGGCCACCGCCCAGTACGCGACCAACGCGCATCGCAGTGAGCCAAAGCACATCGTTTGGAACGGGTGTTCGGAAGGAGGAATGGACGCGAGGGTGTAGAGTGGACACGAGGGTGGAGAGAAGGGTCACGAGGGTGGAGAGCGGACGCGAGTGTAGACAGAGTGGTCGCAAGGGTGGACTGAACAGGAGACGGCGGCTGTCTTCTGCACCGAGAAGTGCTGCGCGATGTACGACTGGTCTTCATACCATCCCTCCTGTCCATCGGTGCCCCGCCCGCCTCCACTATCGCCCGAGCCAGGCCCTCATCAGCCCCGGACCAGCGCCTCCTCCACAGCTGCCGGCCGCCGTCGGCCCTCCCGGCAGGTGCTCGTGTGTAGCGTGTGCGGCTGGAGCCGGGTCACCGGCTGCCGGGCCGAGCCGAGCCGGGCCGGCGCGTCCGCCGCTTCCGGCGCCCCCAAGCCGGACGCGCCGTCGACACGTGTCGGGTTGGGTCAGCGGGCGCTGATGGGTCCGCCGAGATAGCGGCCGGCCGACACGCGACGCCACTCGAAGTCACGCCGACAGAGGCCGGCCCACCGGGGAGTGCCCACCGCCGCCACCGTGGCCACATGGGCCAGGCCGGGGGTGACGCTAGTGGCCGGGTCCTTTGCGGACGGGGACACTGAGGTCGTCTTGCGCATGTTGAGTGCGCCGGCGGGCTGATGTGTTGCATGACGGGTGTTTCACGGGCAGGAATCGTCAGCATAATCATCCGCACCGCAGGGCGGGTTTTTGCTGTCTGTTGTTCGTATCTCGAGTGCGTCCAGCTTCCTTACCACATTGAAACAGACTGGTAAGCGTGACATGCACCACATGAGGTCCGCGAAACAGATCGCCTGAGCTAGTGTGCGTGAGTGGGCCATGTGCGTGGTGGGTTGTGTGTGAGTGTGTGTGTGTGTGTGTGCGCGCGCGCAATGCGGGGACCATGTAATGGTGTCGGGTGCAACCTCCAAACGCGTGGTTGGCCAGGGCTGGTGCTGATGGTGCAGTGCGGATGGGGTGCAAGCTGGTTAGTTCTATGTACCTTCACCATTGCGATACTCCAATGTATCACAGTCGCTGGGTTGTTTCTTATTACACTCTTCGTTACCTCGGCTGCAAAAGAACCAAACAAGAGGCGTTACGGACTTGCCATTGCGCCTGTTAAACCCGGTCACATTGGGAAAACGGGCATAACCAGAGACAGAAACAGTTTACTCTGCACACTGATGAATATACATATAATATCATATACCTATTCGATGAATACATACGTCCATGAAAACAAGCAGCCCAGTCAGGACCCAGACAGTCACACGAAAATCACTGCCAACTGAAAACTGATGCACCTTGCTACTTTCCAACCTCATCAAACGGCACAGTGACGCCCCGCACAGCCAAACGATTATCCATCTCGGTAGGCAATGGACTCCTTCAAGCCCAGCCAGCCGCCTGAACAGCGCCACGCCGGCGGCGTCTCACCTTCGGAGGAAGAAGACGGCCATGATGACGATGATGACGAGCAGGGCGATGACGGCCACGGTGGCGCCGGCGATGATGCGCACGTTGACGCCGTCATCCTCGCCCACGTACGCTGCGGCGCAGGCCGAGCGGGTCAGCAGGCGCCCGGCGCAGGTCACCGACGTGACGCGGCGGCGTGCGGCCGAGGGAGTGTGTGTGTGGGGGTGGGGAGAGTGGCTGAGGAGATTCTGAACATCAAACACAGATTCGTTGCACGGATGCGCGTTAAGTCAGAATGAAACAACTCAGGCGAGCTTTTGAGTAAATTGAAGCCCTGTAAAACCGTCAAGCGAAAGAAAATTGCGTCTGGTGAGATTGACAAGACAACCGGGTTTCAGAGGCCGGGTCTAGCATGCTTCTGGTGCGATTAACAAGACAACCGGGCTTCAGAGACCGGGTCTAGCATGCGGCCAGTCCGCGCTCACTCGACACATGAAGAGGCACATCGCCGCCTACATAACGTCAAGCAGAGGGAGTGCCAGCACACATCGCGCTCGGTGACGGGGTCACTGCTCGAAGTGACAGCACGACAGCGCCAGCCGCCTGCCGCTCGTGTCGGGCGATGAATCACATCAGCGCCGCTCTCCCGGCCGGGGAGCGGCCAGTCGATATCATCGCGCGCCTGCTGCACCCGCCAGCCTTTTAGCAAGGCGTCATTAATGCATTTTGTTTGTCGCGTGGAGACCAGCGTGGTCATCTGCCGGCCGGCAGGAGACGGGACACCGGGCTACGTGAGCCGCGGGAGGCCCCAGCCGGGGGAGGCCCCGACCGGGCGGCCGTTCCGGAAACCCGCACCCTCTGTCACTGCGCTTGTTTAGCAAGCGCGCGCGATGTTTATCGACGGGGCTGCATTGATTGGCTGAGGCAGTTGACCTCATGGCTTGCGTCAGCACGCCGCTTCAAAGGAGTGTCCACCGCACGTTTGTCGCCTCAGCTCTCCGTGCTATTGTACTTTGGAGCCAACGTAGCCCGCTCAGCCGCACGTCAGTGCAATCTGACATGGTTCCATTGCCAGACTACAGACCTTGTGCTCTATAAAAAGCGGCTTGTACCACATTCCAAAAGGCTTTCAGCTCTGCTTGAGGCTCTGTCCCGAACCACAACTCACACTCAACCAACGTTCACGCCGTCCAGCTTTGCCCTCGTCGTGCGGTTCGCGGTACCTCCCACGGTTAATGCACACCCATGGTGTAGTTGGAACCAGGCCGAGCTGGGCCGGCGTCGTCCGCCGTCGGAGCAGGCCGGACGCGCCGCGCCGAGTTAGCGGGCGATCGGCGCCCGACGTCACCAGCTCGCGGCGCCGCCGCCGACCCATCTGCGCGCCCGAGTGGACCATGCATTTTACAGCGGCCAGCGCCGGCCCTCAATCTCGCCGGCCAGATAGAGACCCATCACACGCGGATTTATGATTCGAATAAATCACAGGCGCTGTGGGGCGGGCGTTCACGGGCGCGCCACGGTCGTGAGCTGCGCTGAGATCGCGACAGCCGGGGCGGCCGCGCCGGAACGTCTGCACCAAATGCCGCATGTCGCCTCGTCCTCACAACTGGCACCTCCCGTTGGGCGGGGTGGGCGGGCAGGTACCGACTCTCCCGAGGTGAGCCCGTGGTCTCAGCGGCGCTGTGTGGGGGGGGGGGGCAGGGCCCTGGTACCTCCCACTGCGCGAGGTGGACGGGCAGGTACCGACTCTTCCCAGGCGAGCCCGTGGTCTCAGCGGCGCTGTCTGGGAGGACAGGGCCCTGGCACCGACTCTCCCGAGGTGAGCCCGTGGTCTCAGCGGCAATGTGTGGGAGGACAGGGCCCTGGTTTCTCCGATTGCGACCGCACTCAGCTATGCGTAAAAGATGGGGACAAAAGGTCGCATCGTTAGCGCTTCCTATCATTGCCAAGCTCATGATCTTTCACCTCCCAGTGCAGGGACAAAACGGTAGCGTCCGAGCCACCTGTAATGCCGCGCGCGGAAAGTCGGTTCAGTCTGCTTCCAGCACTGGCGACTGAAAATGCAGTAAAGAGCCCTGACCTATGCCCGCACTTACCAACAGACTTCGAACAGACCAAATCCCACTGAACCTACCACCAGAGACCACAGCTTTCCGTCCAAGTGCTTCCTGTTTCACGTGTGCTCCAAATCAGGCGGTACTTGCCACGCCAGAGACCGACGCCTCACCTTTGCTACAGGCCAGGGCGCACTTCCTCCCATGCCAGTGGTCTAGGCTCACCCGCCGCCAGAAGCCGTCCATAGCGTCCGTGCCGGCGCCGCAGGTCTCTCACCTGTGCCCAGCATCTGGCCGGTGGTGCCGAAGACGGGCTCACTGAACTCTCCCCAGCCGCGATTGGTGCGCGCGCGCACCTGGAACCCGTACTCGGTGCGCTGCTGCAGTTTGTCGACGGTGATGCGCGTCTCATGCGTGAACTCGCTGCTCGTGTTCGACTCCTGGCCCTGCGGGCGGCGGGGGCGGACAGGCCGGTCAGTGGGTGCGCACGGCAGGCTGCGCGGCTGGTGAACGGGGTCACTTGCACCGCCAGGGGGAAAGCAACTACACGGCGTAGAACGTCGGGTCGGACGCCCCACGTTAGGCAGGTAGGTAGCACGAAACCCAGACTCTGGCGAAGCGAGCGGTAACATGGCCCAACTGCATCAGCGCCGGCGCTGCGGCATCAGCGACCGTGACAGCAACAGCGGCAACAACAGCGGCAGCAACAACAGCAGCAGCAGCAGCTGAACAGCACCCCTCCCGAGAGTTACATCAGCCTCGGCGGTCTGGTGGCGTGGCTCTGTCGGGGCGTACCCGCTCCTGCACGGCCGGTCGGCGGCGGCTGGACGGCGGCGGCCGGGCGGCGGCGGCCGGGCGGCGCCGCGCCAGGTCAGCGACAGCCGCCAGGCCCGGCCCGGCCGACCGCCCGCGCGCACACGCACAAAGCCGGCCGGTCTGCACGCGATTAGCGCGGCGCTGAGCCGCCGAGCCGTCCGCTGCAGCCATGCCGGGAGGGAGGCGCCGCCGCCGCCGCCGCCGCCGCCGCCGCCGCAGCAGCAGCCAGGCCTCGATAATACGGTTATCCACCCCGGCCGAGCGCGGAGAGGGTGGCAGTGGCCGCGGCGCGCGGGCTGGCCCGCGCCGTCTGAGTCATCACCGCTCTCCTGAGTCACCTCGTATCGGCACCGCGACGACGACACGGTACTGTCGGACGCGGTGCACGGCGAACACGCCAATCTCGCACCGCACGAGCAGCCTGACCACGACCAACACCGATCTCGCGCTGTTTGCACGGCGTAGGCAAACGAGCCGCCGCCGCACCCTCAGTGTCAACCGGCCAGCCGACCGGGCGCGGCGTGCAAGCGCTTACCTTGACGAAGAAGCGGGCCTCGTAGCTGAGCACCTCCTCCTGGGTGTCGGCCGGCGGGTCCCAGGCCAGCACCACCTCCGAGGAGCGCACCACGCTGACGCGCACCTCCGACACCATCGACGGCACTACAGCCGGGGGCAGCGGAAGGCACGTCACGGGGTGTGCGCGGACGCCAGCGCACGCACATCACTGACACGCCAGCACGCATCACGGACACGCTAGCGCACAGCATGGACACATCAGCGCACATCAGGGACATGTCAGCCATGAAGGCGGCCTGCCGGCGCATATGAACGGGAGCGCCGGCCAGCTCAGGAGCGCGTCGGCCTCGTGAGAGAGCACTTCAGTCCGTATGGGAGAGAGAGACACACAAACAGCAGCCCACGCCAGCGCCAGGGACGCTGCTGCTCACCACGCGCCGCGCGGCCGGCAGGGGTTATCGGGTCGGCTTAGGGCCGGCAGTGCATGCAACTGATGGCTTTGAGACAGACATGAACACGTGCACGCCGAAGAGTCCGGCATCCGTGCTGTGTGCAGCACACCCAGTTACAGGAAACTGGCTCGGTGCCACTGGCATGCAAATGTCGAGCACGAGGACAGGCTTCGTGCGGCGGGAGCCCCTCGTGACGGAGGGAGAGGGGAGGGGGTCTGGTGACCTATGCGTGACCACTAAACGTTTCGTGTCTCTCCGTCGCAATCCCTGCGTGACAGAGCCTCTGGAAACGAGCGAACACTTAGAGCCGAACGTAACGGCCCCGTCCCAGGTCCCCGCCCCGTCCCAGGTCCCGGCGCCGCCCCAGGTCCCGGCCCCGTCCCAGGTCCCGGCCCCGTCCCAGGTCCCGGCCCCGCCCCAGGTCCCGGCGCCGCCCCAGGTCCCGGCGCCACCCCAGGCTCCGGCCCGCCCCAGGTCCCGGCGCCGCCCCAGGTCCCGGCCCCGTCCCAGGTCCCGGCCCCGTCCCAGGTCCCAGTCTCGTCCCAGGTCCCGGCGCCGCCACAGGTCCCGGCCCTGTCCCAGGTCCCGGTCCTGAGTCCCAGGTCCCGGCGCCGCCCCCAGGTCCCGGCGCTTGCCCCAGGTTCCCGGCGCACCCCAGGTCCCGGCGCCGCCCACAGGTCCCGGCCCTGTCCCAGGTCCCGGCCCCGTCCCAGGTCCCAGTCTCGTCCCAGGTCCCGGCGCCGCCACAGGTCCCGGCCCTGTCCCAGGTCCCGGTCCTGAGTCCCAGGTCCCGGCGCCGCCCCAGATCCCGGCGCCGCCCCAGGTCCCGGTCCCGTCCCAGATCCCGGCCCCGCCCCAGCGCCGCCCCAGGTCCCGGTCCCGTCCCAGGTCCCGGCCCCGTCCCAGGTCCCGGTCCCGTCCCAGGTCCCGGCGCCGCCCCAGGTCCCGGCCCCGTCCCAGGTCCCGGCGCCGCCCCAGGTCCCGGTCCCGTCCCAGGTCCCGGCCCCGTCCCAGGTCCCGGCCCCGCCCCAGCGCCGTCCCAGGTCCCGGTCCTGAGTCCCAGCGTTACGCATGACGCCACAGGCCAGTGGCATTAGGACCGAATCCCCACCCAAGACCTGCGCACAGGCCGCGCCCGGGCTGATTTTTTGCTCCCGCACTAATCCACGAGACATACTGTGGCGCCGCTGAGCAAGTTCACTGGATGGGTCGTGAAACAGGCGAAAACTACCAGCAGCCGTTCACCTGGCGCGGGCGCCGCGTCGGACCGCAGGTCTCCGAGCCGGGGCCGGAGCAGGATCCGCGTTGGACCGGACCAGGTCCCCGCGCCGGGCCCGGACCAGGTCCCGCCCCGCCGCCACACACCACTGACCTGACGCCTCGGTCGTGACCTTGAGCTGGACGTGTTCCTCGCCGCCGGCCTGGGCCGATACGCCGTTGCTGCTGTACACTTGGAACTCGTAGGCGGTGACCGGGCTCAGACCCGACACCGTCACCTTAGTCGTGTTCAGACCCTTCTGAAAACGGGAGCACGGCCGGCCAGGTCAGAGGCCGGGTCACAGGCCGGCGAGCGGTGTGCCCGCCCGGTGGTGATCGGTGCGATTGCAGTGCGTGAGATGGGCCGCAATGAGCCCATAAATCATCCGCGATAATGGTATGCGCTTCAGTCCGATTACGATGCAGCAGACTCGCATTTGCGCTGCGATGCACTGCGTATCGAGAAGGCACAATGGGCCCACGTACCCAGACGAGCTCGTGCACTGATAAGAAAGCACACGGTCCCCTTCACAGAAGCAAAACGCATTGGTGTTGCACAATGTACGACCTCCCGTTCGGATTGTCTTTTAAACCGCGATGGCGGCTTCGACTGAAGTCTGAAGGAGTAAACCAATCGGCTAATTTGACAGGAAAACGGGCTCTGCGGTCCAACTCCGGTCCAACGACGAGGTCACTCGGGGTGCCAGCCGTCTTACAAGGAAACTCCGTCGCATTTACAGCCGCGGTTGTGCACGGGCTCATCAAAGCCAGAAACAAAAAATCGAAAACACATGCCACGGTCTATTTTTGTGTGCTGCTGTTGTCAAAAAGTATTACGTTGCACCTCAGGCGAGCGCTGCACACGCCGCGACATGGCTTTCCTCCATCGTTGCCGCGGCGACGGCCAGACCCCACCAGTCCCTGTTTGGCGCGGTTGACCGTGCCACGGAAGGCGGCGCGGTGACTGGGCCGGCCGGCCGCCGCTGCAGCGCCCGTCAGACCTCCCCCGAGTCGCCGGCCCCCAGCGTGCAGATTCTTTTCGCGTGCGGCCGAGCGAAGGCTGATTGGACGCATCGTTAGACCGCAGTTTTTCTCGCAAGAGGCCACTCGTCGCGGCCGCTGCGTCGCTGAGGCCGGCTTGTTTGGCTTCGGCGGGCGCCGCCGTCGCCACCGGCGGCGCCGCGTCGGCTCCGGCGCGCCCGCCGCGTCGCGTGCGACGGCCGGCGCGGCCGGGCAGCCGCCGATACCGGCGGCGATAGGCGATCGGCCGTCGCCGCGTGACCCCCGGCCGTAATGAGGCCGCACACGGCGGATGCGGCGTCGCGTCGGAGGTCACGCGCGGACGGTCACGTGACGGCGGGTCGCAGCGCGGGCGGCCTCGGCGCCGGGCGGCCAGCTGTCCGCCGCGTCCGCCAGGAGCCCGCTATGATGGAGCTTGCCAGCTCGGCCGTGGCCAAGAAGGCCGTCAAAAAGGTCGCCACTTCTCGGAGGCTACCGGCACGTCGATGCGACGCCCGCGCAGCACCGCGCTCGCGTCCCGTATCCAGGGTCAATGATAGCACGTTTTAGATGAGGTGTTCGGCTGGCGGCCGTTACCACCGACTGGGGGCCCAGGTCACGGCGCAGGCGGTGAGTTGTAACGGCGCGTCGCCGACCCTGCTCACCCGGGCAGGTCAGACTCGGGGAGACCACCCGAGAACGTCACGTACCGACTGGCACACCCACCAACAGTTATTAATTAGTCCTACTCTCCGCAGTAATTTGAAAACGATAGACTTGCTCAAGGTACATTTGTTCGAAGCAATTCGAAACAGCCTGTCCACAGAGAGACGGGCGGACAGGGATCAGCACGGTCGGTAGGCGCCAGGTGTTCCGCTGCCTTCGAACACAGAGGCATGTATACAGACTCCATGGCATTGCTGGGGAAGTAGACAGCAGATTTATCCGATCATGTCCCGCTGCAAAACGTGACTGCCAGGTCATCCGTTTATCGAAGAATTTGTCCCCATTGACCTGCAGATGCACCCAACAAGGCCTGTCAAAGGGCAATGCCAGCAATGACATGCCTTCCAAAATACATCCCAGCCCGTAAACCATGCCTGGTTCATGTAAGGTTTACAGCTGCGCAGGAATAACTCCAGCAAAAAATAGGCAGCCGTCGTTAGTCAGTCCAAGAAGATCTTATCCGTAAAAATGCTATATCGAGTGAGTCTTGGTGAAAGCAGTTAAAATTCCGAGATGATCAGAATCGCTCAAGGCGCAGTCCAACGCTTCTCTCGACGACAAAGTGCGGTATCGCGTACGCCCGTCAATTAACGTGACGCACACTGACGTCCCTTGATAGACACGTCTAAATGACAGCACAACTCGGCTGTCCTCAGCATGCTTATCACCTGCACGGCACGGCACGGCACGGCACGGCACGATCGCAAAGGGATTATCCTGAACGCGAACAAAGCCCGCGTAAGCAGCGCGGCGGTCGACGGCACAAGAACCACTAACAGGGCCTGCACTTAATCGTCAGACCCAGATTACTTCATGGTGGACCCGTGTGGCAACTATCGCCCCGTCATCGATGTCTTAATTGGTAATTATTCTGCTGGCCGGGGCGCGAGATGGGGGAAACACGATAGTGCCGCGCCGCTGGCCCTGGTCGTGACACAGCATGGCCTGCCGTTTCCCGTGCAGAAGGAAGCATGCATCCGAGTGATCAGCAGAAACACAGCCGCCTCACATGTCAACGCCCGTCTTCTCCAGCTGCCGGGGACATGCGGCCGGGTCAAGAGACGGAGGAGGCTCGGGCTGGACGCCGGAGGATGGGCATTGGGGATGGGAGGCCAGATGCAAGAGGTTCGGGCTCGGGTGGCTGTGGTCTGGCAGCGTCGCAATGGTAGAGAGTTCATACGGACAGGTCACAGGACGGAAAGTCACGAGCCTGTTTTCCAGTCAAAATGACTGATCGGTTTACTCAAGTCAGACTGGATTCCAAGCCGCTGCCACGATAGAAAACAACCAAGTCAGGAGTGGGCGGTCCAGCATACTAAGCGTTTCCACCCGAGTCAGACGACTCCAGAGCCCGGCGTCCGGCCAGCGGAGGTGATGTACCTGGGCCGGTGAGGAGGTGACGGGGGAGCACGGTGACATACCTGGGCAGGCGAGGAGGTGACGGAAGAGCAGGGTGACATACCTGGGCCGGTGAGGAGGTGACGGAGGAACAGGGTGACATACCTGGACCGGTGAGGAGGTGACGGAAGAGCAGGGTGACGTACCTGGGCAGGTGAGGAGGTGACGGAAGAGCAGGGTGACGTACCTGGGCCGGTGAGGAGGTGACGGGGGAGCAGGGTGACATACCTGGGCCGGTGAGGAGGTGACGGGGGAGCAGGGTGACGTACCTGGGCCGGTGAGGAAGTGACGGAGGAGCAGGGTGACGTACCTGGGCCGGTGAGGAGGTGACGGAGGAGCAGGGTGACGTACCTGGGCCGGTGAGGAGGTGACGGAGGAGCAGGGTGACGTACCTGTGCCGGTGAGGAGGTGACGGAGGAGCAGGGTGACGTACCTGTGCCGGTGAGGAGGTGACGGAGGAGCAGGGTGACATACCTGGGCCGGTGAGGAGGTGACGGAGGAACAGGGTGACATACCTGGGCCGGTGAGGAGGTGACGGAAGAGCAGGGTGACGTACCTGGGCCGGTGAGGAGGTGACGGAGGAGCACGGTGACATACCTGGGCCGGTGAGGAGGTGACGGAGGAGCAGGGTGACATACCTGGGCCGGTGAGGAGGTGACGGAGGAACAGGGTGACATACCTGGGCCGGTGAGGAGGTGACGGAGGAGCAGGGTGACGTACCTGGGCAGGTGAGTAGGTGACGGAGGAGCCGCACTGCGAACACTGCACGTAGTAGGTGGTGTCGGTGCGGCCACCCTCGTACAGCGGGCGCTGCCAGACCAGCACTGCCGTGCTCTGGTCCACAAACTGCGACGCCAGCCGCTGAGGCGCCGACGGCGGCTCTGCAACACAGCCGGCCGGTCAACGGGGGTCGCGACCGGTCACAGGGGTCACGCCAGGTGAGAACGGTGCGCGGGCCGAAACACACATGCTGGAGTGTGATATCAGTAATGGATCTGTGCTTATTAAATGATGGGAGCTTACGCTCAACCGTACAGATTAACGCCAATTCTATCCATTCCACAAAAACTCGAGGTCGGCTATATCCTGAGCCACCAACATCTTTAGGTTACAGCAACAATCCCTGCTTGCGAGCTCATTTTGCGTACTCGCACAAGAGCAGAGAAAAAATGAAGACACAAAGGCCGCACAACAATGTCAGGGTCGAGAACGAAACTAACGTTACCAGATTTCCCCAGGTATGACATCACCACCACTTCATGTACACACTTTTTCACAACTAGAGTCGGCTGCAGAACGTCTCCCACACCGTGACCCGAGGACACCGCATCTGAGCGGCACCAGGTGCAATGACCCCCCTCCCCGTCATGACGGAGCTTCCGTGTTCATGCAGCCGCGACAGGTCACCCCCGCAGCCGGCAGGCACATTCAGCGAACCGTACATTTTTGCCACAGCATCTCGCCTCGCGGTCGGCCCGGCAGCCGCCCGGAACGGGCTGACATTCCGGCCGGCCGCAATGAGCGCCGGCCGGATCGCCGGCCAGATCGGACCGATCCGACGATTCCGACGATCCGCTGGCGGCCGGCGACCGTCCGTCGCGCGGTCGCGTCCGTCAATGGCCCTCTCAGCGGTCATATTTTGCCATTAATTAACGCCGCGGGATTGGGCGCGCCCGCTCAGTATTCGGCCGGCGCGCGGCGGCCGGGCCGCGCCGCCCGATTTGGCCGCGCGCCGACCACGCCGCCAGTTTCCCATTGTAAATCGTCGATCGGATAGCTGCCATGAACAAGCGCCGCAATGCATTCGGAATGGCGTCGTTCAGCGGCGCCGACGCGGCCGATTTCGGAGCGGGCCCGGCGGCTGCGCTCGGCCGGGCCCGCGTGACCCGGCGCGCAGCTCGAGATCAGCCGGCGGCGCCCCAGGCCCGAGACCAGCCAGTGGAGCCCGGCGCCCGGGACCAGCCGGCGGCGCCCCAGGCCCGAGACCAGCCGGTGGAGTCCCAGGCCCGAGACCAGTCGGTGGCGTCCGAGGACCGAGACCAGCCGGCTGCGCCCGGAGCTCAAGACTAGCCGGCGGCGCTCGGGGTCCGAGACCAGCCGGCGGCACCCGGGGCCCGAGACCAGCCGGTGGAGCCCGGCGCCCGGGACCAGCCGGCGGAGCCCCAGGCCCGAGACCAGCCGGCGGAACCCCAGGCCCGAGACCAGCCGGCGGAGCCCGGCGCCCGGGACCAGCCGGTGGCGCCCCAGGCCCGAGACCAGTCGGTGGCGTCCGAGGACAGAGACCAGTCGGTGACGTCCGAGGACCGAGACCAGCCGGCTGCGCCCGGAGCTCAAGACTAGCCGGCGGCGCTCGGGGTCCGAGACCAGCCGGCGGAACCCGGGGCCCGAGACTAGTCCGTGGCTCGAGACCAGCCGGCGGAACCCGGGGCCCGAGACTAGTCCGTGGCTCGAGACCAGCCGGCGGTGCCCGGAGCCCGAGACTAGTCCGTAGCTAGAGACCAGCCGGCGGAACCCGGGGCCCGAGACAAGTCCGTGGCTCGAGACCAGCCGGCGGTGCCCGGAGCCCGAGACTAGTCCGTGGCTAGAGACCAGCCGGCGGAACCCGGGGCCCGAGACTAGTCCGTGGCTCGAGACCAGCCGGCGGTGCCCGGAGCCCGAGACTAGTCCGTAGCTAGAGACCAGCCGGCGGTGCCCGGGGCCCGAGACAAGTCCGTGGCCCGAGACCAGCCACGGCTCATGACGCAGCGATTAGGTGCGGCGAGCGTGATCCCTCGGCACGCGCTCCGGCCGAGCCTGCACACAGGCTGCCGCCACCTCGTGCCTGGCGATCGGCTGCATGACAACTGGCTTTCGGCGGCCAGGAATCGCAGCTGATGATTCCCATGAACAGCGGATGCAGCAACTCAGTAAACGCCCGACACCATGACCGAAAAACCATCGCTAAATCAAATGCGATAAACCTAAGTAACAAAACCAGGATGCACAAAAATGTTGTTTTTTTTGCCCACATGGTGCACCGGTACCACTCGGCAACAAGAGTCGGGTCGGAGGCCCAGCTGGTGCAGCAGGAACGCCAACACGGCGGTGCAAGCCGTCCTTATCTACGGTTAAATGGGATGCTCCACACTTGGCGGATAGTGAAACCAGTACCAGCCATGATGAAATAAGGTTTCTTATAACTAACGGTTTACTTTTAGTTGGAAAATACTGCTCTAGACAGCAACATTTCTCTATTCAGCAAACACGCTCATCAATGTGTCATTCATCACGGGAGCATACTTTGCTCAACATTAATTGAGAGCCAATTGACGGCCGTTATATCTGGAAGTCGTGCTCACGAACTCTGGATATTAACGACTCAACTATTGTAGTATTATTAGCTTTGATCGCCGCATGGCCAATGGAATGGCAGGATTGGAATAACGTCATTATGGCGTCATGGATGTCGGTGTGACCTTGAAATGGTCTCCAAGAAATAGTCGGCACACCTTCGCGGGCGTGTAGCTAAAAACTTAGGGAGGTTCAGGTCATAGGGACAGGGCTGTAAGCCACACCGAACGATCTTCAATATGGCTAGTTCAGCTCAAACTTCATACCAATGTGGAACACTCCACTTAAGCACGATAATAAAATAATACAAAAATGCATGATAATAATTGTAATAATAGCACGCGTTCCTTGCGCTACTTAAGCCGCACGTCGCGAAGCACGTCGCACCTCGCAACACGCCCACAGCCCTGGTGACACCGCTGTGTTTCCAGCCAGCACTTAAACACTACTCACAGCCACAGCCCAGCGCGCTCACGGGTGTCACATACACCCGTCTTGACACCCGCCACCCTTCAACGGCCATACGTCCCCTGGCGCCGAGTCGCCGACCGGTCCAGCCCGCCCTCCGGTGGCGTCTCCCTGGCCCGGAAGGGACTGTACTCACGTGTGCAGGGCGCGTCGAGAGGGTCCTGCGGCGCCCGGTGGTAGCCCGACTCGCAGCGGCACTCGGCAGAGGCCGTGTACGGCGCGCGGCTGTGGTCTGGACACGCTCGGCACGAGCTGTTACCCACCGTGTGCTTGAATCGCGACGGAGGACACACTGCGAACGGACAGAGCAGAGGCGTGAGCTTGGTGCTGACGACCTGGACTTACCGGCCGCAACGACAGCGCCGTTGTGTAGTGCCCATAACCGGTGTTTTACACGGAAAAGGAAACGACAACGCGGTTGTTTCTTGTCATGCTCAGATAAACCTCTGACAGGGCGATGGGACAGACAAAACATAGCAGCCGTCAGAGTGAAGCGGACCAAAAAGGCGTGAACGTGCTGGAAGGGACGCCGCCGCGCTGCAGACAAGGCAGAGCGACGCTGCAGGTGACGCACACTCAGAACACGGCGACAGAACACGGCGAGACGGCTGACCCGTCACGGGTGTAATGATCAGTAGGCGCGTCAGACGATGTAAAACTCGGCAATTTTACACTAAACACCAGCTGTAATCCGCTGACGAGCCGGTCTCCGTGAGACCGGCTCGTCAGCGGGCGGCTGCAGGCGGGCGGAAGAGCTCGTCGCATGGCGGTGCGACACCCCTAATCCACATGTGCAATGCGGACCGACCACCGGGTGCCGGGATGAGCAGGGGGCGAGGGCCACCGGCTGGTGATGAGGAGGGGGCGAGGACCACCGGGTGGTGATGAGGGGAAGGCGAGGGGCCACCGGGTGGTGACGAGGAGAAGGCGAGGGCCACCGGGTGGTGATGAGGAGGAGGGCGAGGGTCACCGGGTGATGATGAGGAGGGGGCGAGGGCCACCGGGTGGTGATGAGGAGGGGTCGAGGGCCACCGGGTGGTGATGAGGAGGGGTCGAGGGCCACCGGGTGGTGATGAGGAGGGGGGGTGAGGGCCACCGGGTGGTGATGAGCAGGGGGCGAGGGCCACCGGGTGGTGATGAGCAGGGGGCGAGGGCCACCGGGTGGTGATGAGCAGGGGGCGAGGGCCACCGGGTGGTGATGAGGAGGGGGGCGAGGGCCACCGGGTGGTGATGAGCAGGGGGCGAGGGCCACCGGGTGGTGATGAGCAGGGGGCGAGGGCCACCGGGTGGTGATGAGCAGGGGGCGAGGGCCACCGGGTGGTGATGAGCAGGGGGCGAGGGCCACCGGGTGCCGGGAGGAGGAGGGGGCGAGGACATCGACCGCGGCGGCGTCCCGGCCGAGGAAGAGTGCAGAGGCTGTGACCATGGCTGGTTACGGCCCCCGCGGGGACCTGTCTGGACGACCGGTCAGGGCTCGTTACAGACCACACGCCGCGAACGCGCTGACACTTATGTGACCGCAGGGGGCGTCCCGTGAGAGCGGGATTAGTGAAGTTGGAATATTTCAGAGACGAGACCCTTTCCTACTCCATGGATCAGACAGGTCACCCGGGCACTGAAGCGAGGATGTCTATCCGCGCACTTCGGCCATCACATAACCTGCATCCAGCCTAACCCACCCCGTTAAATACACAGGACACTCCTCAAACCAAATCAGAACTCGAAACGTCACGCGTTCAGCCCTCGGTATCCTGAGCTCTCCCGCTGCGCAGCCGGCCGACGGCGGTCGACGATCATCAGCGGCCGTGTCCGTCTGTTGCCGGCCGGCCGGCTCGCCCAGCAGCGACAGCAGACGCGCCAGGAATCTGGCCGGGCCGGGCCGGGCCGGGCCGTGCACCCGGCCCCGCGCCCGCCGCCGCCCCTCCAGCCTGACAAATGGCTTATTATACGGCGCCGGACGCCGGGCTGCCGCTGACGGCCAGACGATCCGAATCGACAGCCGACAGATAGACGTACTCTGCCCACTGGCCAGCCGGCACCGAAACCAAGCCAGCGATGCATGTTGCATGAAGTCGCCGCGCAAGCGACGCGCCTGCCCCCGATGTTAAGGACTTGGCCGTCGCGAGCTGTTCCCGCCGAGCCTTGCCCCGCCGTCGCCTACACTCTGCAGGCCCGCTCTCCTGTCACGGTCAGCGCCGCGGCTGGGGCGGGGCGCCGTCGCGTCCACTGGGGTCGTCGGGCGCGGCTGGCGGCGCCAGACAGCGCGGCGGTGGACTAAGCCGCGACGGCACGCGTGCCCGGCGGCCGACACCGACGGCTTTACTACCGCCCCCTGCCGACCGGGCTCCCGGCTCATGAGGAGGCGGCCGGCCGGCGTGCCCCGCGCCCCGGCCGCCGCCGCCGCCGCCGCGATCGTAAAGCCGCGGCGCAAGGGGCGGCTGCTGGCGGGCCACCGCTGCGTTTATTCGCGCCGGCCGGCACAGGCATCGACACCAAACAATGCGCACGCCTAAATCATGTGCCGCCTGCCGGCCCCGGCCCGGGTTGAGAATAGCGACAGAGGGGCGACGCCGGCCAGGCGGCGGGTCGGAGAGTGAGGGAGGGGGAGGGGAGGGGGGGGGGGGGGGCGCGACCGGCCGGCCGGCGCGACGGCGTCTCCGCCCCGTAGTCTGGGGACGCGCGGAGGTCGGCCGATGTTGCTGCCCGGGCGGTCCCTTGTGCCGGGAGGTGCCCTCCCCCGGGCCGCCCCTCTGCCGGCTGCAGCGAGCCGGCGGGCCGGATCCCACGCGAGAGCAGCGGAGCAAAGCCTCGCGGAACAGGATGCGACTGGACACTGCCGGCACACTGCAATCGGCTTAGGATTTGTGCGCGATTTTACCGGCTGAGCACTGTGTCGGCGGCACGTTTGCGGCTAATGAAGTGCAATACAATAACAACGCAGTCGGCTTGCGGACAGCGATGGCTAGCCTGGACTGGAATGGGGTGAAGTTAGCTTCTTTGACAGAAATGTAAAACTCCGAAAGGACGGCAGGATTTAAATCAAAGATCTCATGCCCAGAATGTTATATTTGACCAATAAACGTCAACTCGGAGGAAACGTCATTCCAAAATACAAGAGGGTAGTCAGAGAATATGACTAAGCACTGTCGGAAGTTAGCAAGATTTATGTGAGATTGAAAATTAAACCGGGGATGGCGCAATTTTCGGAGGCGCCGCCGTAGAGAAATTATGGCGGCCTGCCAGCAAGAGCCCAGCGCAACCGTGCGCTATTCTTGCACGCCGAACTACAACGGCAAGCCGCTGTTATTACAAATCAATAATGAAAGTTGAGCCGAGACCCGGCGGTTTCGCCCACAAATCGAGCCTGCCGAGCCGTTGTTGGACCGCAACAGCTTTTAAACCGGGGCGGTCTGTTAGCGAACTGGAGGCCCCATTACGCCAAACACCAACACGACCAGCACCTAGCTCTGCACTCAAGCTCTGGCTGCTCGAGAGGTGGCGCCTGCGCCGCCGTCGCCTCCACGAAAAACAATCACCAACACGCATCAGCTGTGCCCTACAGTGACCTGCGTAAACTGCCTGAGTGTGGCGCGCGGCGCCGGCTGACACGTCACGCCGTGCGGACACGTCACACCGGCGTGACAGCGGCACGCGGACAAAACCGGCGGCCCGGCCGGTGACGGGCGGCTCCGGTGACGGCGTGTCACAGCGGCGAGCCGGCGGCGCGCGCTGGGTAACGGTCGGCGCCCGCCGCACTGCAGGGGCTTCAGCCGCCGCCTGCAGCCATGGCCGACAGAGCCGCCCACTGCGGCGGCACCCGCACCGATCACGTGGCGACGAGAAAACGGCTCGGCACAGCAGTCTCGTGCCAATATATTCGTGCGTTGCGTAATGTAGATCATGTGCGTACTAGGGGTGGAATATGAAACACATGTGGATGAACATACATGCGAATCCCATGCGGACGTGAGCAAGGACGTGAATGCCGGCGTGAAAACACACGCGGACCCGACCACACCAAAAGCGTGGACATCAGCGTAGACGAGGATCCCGCGCGCCGCGCGCCGCGAGACGGCCCGCCGGCCGGCCGTCCAGGCGGCGCGGCAGGGCGGAGCACCACGGCTAATCCTGCCGTCGATCCAGACCGATGGTCGACGCTCGCGCGCCATTCCCGCTGACTGAGCAGCGGCGACCCGGCGCGAGGGCGAGCGGGCCGGCGACCCACCCTCCAGCAGCAGCGGCAGGCCGGCAGGCCGCCAACGCGTCAGCAGATCGACAGTCCGGGCTCTGCAGGTGGTACGGTGCGAGCGACGCCCTCTCATGAAGCGCTCGTCCGGTTGCGAGCGAGTGCGCTGCATTCGACGTCGCCGCCAGACGCCACTGCCCTACGGTGGCTGACCGTTTTTTGGGGGGCGAACGGAGGCCTTTCTGGCCTCGCTGAGCGGCGTTCTCCAGGGCCGCTGCCCAGCCCGCTCTGTGGCTAAATTGGGACCCTCTCGAGCCACGCACACCCCCATCCCCTCCTCTGACTTCTTCTCTAGCCGCTCTGCCTCTCTCTCTCTCTCTCTCTCTCTTTGCTTGCTCTGCCTTCCTTTCCGACCGTTTCTGCCTCCAATTTCGTTCGCTCTGCCTCACTCTCCGACCGCTCTGCCTCCCTCTTCGTTCATTCCGCCTCCCTCTTCGTTCGTCCTGCCCCCCCCCCCCGCCCCCCGTTTGCAGCCGCTCTACCTCCCTCTCCGGTCGCTCTGTCTTGCTCTCCGATCTCTGCAGCGCCTGCCGGCGCCTCCAAGCCGGGGGCCGGGACGCCTCCACCCACCTCCGCTCTCGTCGCATTCCAGCCGGCCGGGGCGGCAGCCGGCAGACGCCAACGCGCCACAGTCCGCTCGCTCGGGGCACGGACAGTGCAGCCGTAACCAGGCCGGGCCGGTAGCTCGGACGGCATTCTACCGACTGCAGCCGTCGCCATAAAAATGATGATTTGTCTGGAATGCATTGGGCTGTTTCGATGGACGCGAACGCTGCGTAGGGATTGGCATATACCACTCCGGGTGTGCCCATAGCCCTGCATGCTGGTGACCTGAGATATCATTTCCTGGCGTCGTCCTTTTCAGCAACCGCATGGGAACGATACCAATTAGCTTGGACTGGAGATACCAAGATAAACGGCGAACGAAAAAGTGCCGCCAGTGACGCGTTTGTCTACATTCTGAGAAAGACATTTTGCAAAGTAGCACGCATTTCTCCAATAGCGCAGAATCCAGCTTCGACCAAACACATTGTTTTTAAACATGGGTAATAAGCATTTGACAACGTCTGAAATTCCGGTGGTCGTGCCAAGGCAACGTATTTTTAAGCTTACGGCGATACGCGTATTTCATGTTATGATGACAACAAAGCGGCAGCGCAAGTAAAAACCCAGAAATGCCTCTTCACATGGCAGCCAAGTTAAGCCCGCTCCAAAATCCCGACTCCAGGCGTCAATTTCACTCCCAGATTTACGAGCGCGCTCCCAGCGATTCCGGTGGAGACAGGCGCATCACTTCAGCAAGCTAATCTCCGGTGTCGCCAGCCATTACAGGAAGTTGGCCACGCCGCCATGGTCGGCCTTCCATTAACTCTCCCCTCTCACATCAAAATAACCCCACCCAAATCATTTGAGCAAAACACGAATAGAACAAGGCGAGATTAATTTCTGCTCTACGGATCCCGCTATTTCCTGCACGTTACGATAACTCCTGCGTGACTCGTAGAGCGCATGCCATCCTTTCAGTGATGGCAAATGAATCACGCCGATTCGCACCCTCTTTCCGTCCTGCCGTGCTATCTTCCGTCCCGTCTCCAAGTGCACGTGACTGCCAAAAAGCGCTCAGCTTCCGACATTGTGTCTGGTCCGCGTCGGCGCCCACCATGTCCCTCCCCGGCCAGAACAGAAGCGCAGCGTCGCTCAATTTCCGGAAAACCATCAGCCGCCTTTTCATCAATTCTTGCGCTATCAGCGAGACTTAATGGTTCCATGAATAAGAAACGAGACCGGGCCTTAACAATTGCTGTCTGCGGAGAGGAATGGTCCCCCAGAAAGAAGCGGGAAACCAGATCGGAACTGGATGACCGACGATGGCAAATTCTGTTCCCAGGCGCTGTCACGACCCCCCCCCCCCCCCCAGTCCGGTCGAAGCGGTCGTTGCCACGGTGCCGGGCTCAGCAACGGGACAGTGCGTACGCCACGTTCACTGGCGGCCGCAGCCAACCGGTGACGCCTGCGGTACACCGCCAGCCTCGGCCGCCACTTCCGTCACCAGCCGTGGCGCGAGCTTTCGGCCGAGAACGGCGCACACCACGGAAAATCGGCTCCATCGGGCCCGAGGCTAACCTGCGTGGGAACGTGGCCCGCCTGCTTCCAGGCAACAGCACTGGTGCGACCGCAGTATCCGCCCCGGCCGGGAATTATCACACCGGAGACGGCCCAGCGCTGTCCCGTGCGCACCGCCGCCGCCTATATTTCAGTGAGCCACACCGCCGAACGGCCCAAATTCCATGGTAAGCATTTAGCCGCGTATAAACAACAAGGGGCTTGCAATCGCGCCATCTCGCGCGGCGGGCGGTCCGGTCGTTGGGCTCATGCGCCGCCGGCCAGCGCGGAAAACTCGACCTTACGGCGAACGATCTCCGGTCGCCGCGTTTTCCCAGCCACCCCCTGGTTCGGGATAAAGAGGATAGAGGGAGGCGGGCCGACAGGAGGAAAACACAGGTCAGATATACGCGACACTTACACGCACCGGGCCCACCAGACACCGCGGCAAAAACGCTCGGAAATGCGGCTGGCGCCGGCGGCGCGGATAAATCCCCGCCGCGCCTCCGACCAGCCGCTCGGCGTGCATAACTCCCTGATTTAAGCTGCTGTGGACGCGATATATCGAGGTCATCGCGCCATATTTGCGACGTCGATGCTAGCCGACTGATTGTAGAGGATGCTGCCCGCCGCGGCCGCACCGCGCCGGCGGCGGCAAGGTCGGCGGCTGGTGACCAATCACAGCCGGCGGCGGCATGGCGTGAACGAAGCCTGGCCGGCCCGCCGCTATCAGTACCGCATCTAAACAAACAGAATCATCAAATCGGGATACGGTCAACCCCGCGGCCGTTCAGTGACGGCTCTGTGATGAATACACGGACGGAAGGCCCACCCACAGTGGCCAGTTTATTTTCCCCTTCGTTACGCACAGCAGTCGTATTTTGCGGGAAGCCTAGCCCTAAGGGGACGACTGACTGAGCGTTTTTACTACGAAATTCCTCGCTCATTACCATCCACTTAAACTAATTCCGCCTACGGCCCGCGTAAAAGCGAGGGAAAGCACGGTCTCGCACCCTAATCCCAATGCCACGCTCCTGCGGCGGCCTCCGGACGTGAGAGCATGTGCCGCGCTTCGCCAGCGCAGCGCCCGCAGCAGGTGCTGGATGCCTATGCGACGCCGCAGTCTCCACCAACAACCGCCTGAAAAGCGACCGGACCGCCGAACCGTGCACAACACGCGCTTCTGTTTCGCGGGCTCCTCCGCGCCGGAAAGTGAATCGGGCCATAGGCGGGAAACCCGCGGCCGTGCAGCGCCGCTACAAAGGCTGGCGCGCCCGCACGCAGCCGGTCAATGGTGAACCACCCGGCTTTTTCGGCGCGCTGGACGGCGGCAAACAAACGGGAGCGGCCGGCCGCGGCCTCCGCCGCTGCCGCCGCCAGTTGGGTGGTCTGCTGAGCAGGATGCCGGCCGTGACGTGTCACGGTGCGCGCCAATCAGCGGCTGGCGCCGGATGAGCCGCCGGTAACGGTCCACTGGGCCCGGGTCACACGCGCTCCGCGCCCGGACACCGCTGGGGACATGGTCAGGGACAGGGGCAGGGACGGAAGCAGGGACATAGCCGAGGAAACAAATGGGCAGGAACGAGCGTTGCCAGGAACCCAGATGTGGGCACAGGGAACCGGACCGGAGTGGTGCGCGCGACCGGATGTAGAGACGGCCAGCGCCTCACTAGAATTCCACAGAGGAGGTTTCAGCCTGCCAGCAAATGCATGCTGGGCACCACTCATCCACGCCCAGCCACGTGAGCGGAATGCAGCGCTTCCTACCAAACCACCCGCATAGTTGGAGAAGTTCCCAGGACTAAACTCGGTCTCCATGGAGGCCGGTCGAGGGCATGGGAACGCCGCCGCCCCGGCAGACGCCTGACGGGCCCGACTCAGCCAACGGCCGGCGCCAGCTGCATTCCTCTGTGACGGACACAGGGTGTGACTGGCGAGAGGGTCTCCTTGCTTGCTCCCGCGGCTGAGTCACGGGCAATGGAAGCCATCCACAGCCCCAGTCCAGTCTGGACTCTTTTCTCATGGTCAGCACCTAGACCGCAGCCGCCCCGCGTTTCCCTTCTTCGGTCCAAATAGCCGCACGCACACATTCCGGGACGCGATTACGGACGCACTGATCGTCTTGTAATGTGTCTGAGCAGACCACGCCAGCGCATTTGCGACCTTAATAACGAAGCAGATGGACAGAACACCACAAATTTGACTGGCCAATGCCGATAATTCGACAAATGACGACCGCATGGCCATAGGCGCCATGACACCAAATCTGAAAATATGCTAGCCGACACACTCCGGCACCGCACCGGAGCAGCGCAGGCTCAAATCGAGTACATCCATTCCTTCCACGCCCACCTATACCATTCCACACGGCGCCCTCACAACCCGGCATCGGCGGCCGCCGCTATCGTAACGAAGATGCACAAACGAGGCCCGATTACTGCCACCACGACAGCCGGCCGTCCGGCAAAAACCTGACCTTTCCACCAGCGGCCCCATCCACCGCCGCAAAAACCCTACCGACGTCATTACCTCAGTCGCCCGGCCCGCCCCGGCACCATCGGTACGGCACACCGCGGCCAGAGTCCGGGCGCGATCGCCCGAGTCTTGCATGAACCGTAGCCGGCAGACGCGCGCGCCGGCCGCTTCCGCGACGCCAGGTCTGGCACGGCCCGTCGCCGCGCCATCCCGCGCTCGGCGCCGCCGGCCGGCCGGCGCGGGGCCGAGATGGGCGCGGTACAGGCTGCCGCGATACCATTACCGGGCGGCGGTCGTCAATTACCCGGCGGGCTCGATCGGTCGGTGGGCGACGGCGACGCTCCCCGGCGACGCCGCGCCGCTCTCGCCGCAGGCGACCGGCGACGATCGCGCCGCGAGATGGCGGCGATAATTTTGACAGCTTTTACCCTTTGGTTTTTGCGGGCGCTGCCATTGTTTTCGGGTTGTCGGGTGCGTTTTTGTCGCGCGGCCGCCGCGGCGGGATCCCGAGAGCCAGCTCGGCGTCGGCGCTTCCCGAGAGCAAGGCGCTGCCCGGCGCTGGTCAGCCTGCAGTTCCCCACGGGCGCCTATCAGGCACCGGCTCGATGAAACAATCGGTCTGCCGGCCGGCCGCCGGCCATATTTATTGGTGTTCTGCGTCATTTGACACCGCCGTCAGCGCTAATGAAACAGCGTGGCGGCGCGCGGTAGATTTGGCGCGGCCTCTGCCGCGCGCTCACCGCGCGTCAATGGCGCCGTTTAATTAAAGTGGGATAGATACCTAAATGGGCAGAACCACCATTATGGTAATATGACGTATCGCTTAATGCGGCATCACGAGGACAAACGGCTGTTACGTAAATAGAGCGGCCATCGCGGCCGACGGACCGCTCTGCCACCGCCGCCGCCGCCGCCGACACCGACACTAACGACGGCGCCGACGATAGCACGACAGGCGGCGGCGGCGGGAGGCTGCGACCCCAGCGGCGGGGGTGCCACGTCCGGGCACGATTGCGTCTCGGCGCGGCGTAATAAAGCGGCGTGCCGGCCGCGCCCGGCGCCCAATTACCGCTCTCATTTCTCCGGCGACTGGCGACGGCGCCCTCTCGCCGCACGCAACAAGCGGGCGCGGCGGCGGCGGCGGCGACCGCTGGCCGACCCCGGCCGGCAATCTGCGACCCGGCGAAATAATAGAAGGCGACGGCCGAAATCTCATCTAACTAAACGCGGTGTAAAATTATGGCGGTGCGCCGAGTCACGCCGCGGCTGGCCGGACAAAGACGGCGCGGCGACGCGGCCGCTGCGACAAACTGCCAGTCAGCGGCGGCGGCGGCGGCGGCGGCGGCTGGGACGGCGGCGGCGGCGGTGAGGACGCTCGCGTGCGCCGGTCGCATCCGTCGGCGCACCTCTAATAGGCGCGGCTGGACCAGCCAGCTTTTTGCTTGATATTCTGGCGAAGTGGACGCTATCATTCGGGAGGTCGGCCGGGGCCGGCCGGACGACCATTCCGGGCTGATTACCGTCCCGGAATGGGGACAGGCGGCGGTCGCGGTCAGCAGCAGCTGCGCGCCAGCCGCGACCCGGCTGAGCCGCCAACGCCGCCGCCGCCGCCGCCGCCGCCGCCTCCGACCGAGCGCCAGCACAGAGCTCGCGCAGGTCCGCCGATAGGCCGAGAGACAGACATGGGGTGACCTGAGGACAAGGTGCGCTGGAACAAGCCTATGGATTACGGGCCATATGTAGGTCTCAACCGAATCCAAGCTAAATATACGCGCCCTTGCGACTAAACGACTGACATACAACGATTCTGATGGAGAGCGACCAAATCTACTGGAGTGGGACGGACATCACGATATTACAGGACCAAATGGAGGAGACAGTCGCATACCGTACGTCAGAGGATCGGCGCTCTCCACAGCGCCGCACCGTAGCGATTACAGCGACGCTCACGGCTCTCTGTTCTACATCGAGACGGGCAGGCCGCCCCGCCCCGGGGGCACAGCTATTACTGCCCGTGCTCTGGCCGGCCCGGGTTGGCCGTCCCCGGAGCCGACCTCAGCTCAGGCCGGACGCGGGCCGTGTCCAGCGGCTCGCCCGAGGCGCCGCGGCCGCCGGCGGCTGCTGAACGTCGCTCAGCGCGGCGCGCACCCCATCCGGGCTCTACGGCCAGCCGCCGGGACGTGCAATAACATGTCAGAGCTTCCCAACCAGCCCCGATTATCAGCCATCCGAGCCCGGATGGACGGCAGACCCGAAATTGTAATAGGAATGACCGCCATCTGTTAGCCGGATAGTCGGCGGCGGCTGCGCCCGGAAGCGTCGGATTGCCGCGGCGTCCGGCGCGGCTCCATCACGCGCCGGCGGCGACCCGCGCCTCCCCGCCGGCCGAATTACCGGCTGAGTGACATTATCACAGCCTCCTCGCCGGGACACACTATCTGCCGACGACGTCCTCGCGGCCGCGTGCCTCCCGCCGACCAGCCGCTGTGTCATAGCTCGTGCGCCCACGTTGGCCCAGCACGCGGTGCCGCTGTGTCCGGCCCTGACGCGCATACCCAAGCTGCGGTGACTTTCTCACGCGCCGGTGCCGCCGGCAGGACCCGCGGTGCGGAATGGGTTGGGCGATGCGGTGCGATAGGCCGCCAGCCGCGTCCTCCTCGATACCGAAACGAGCGGCGTCCTACCCCCTCCCCCCTCCCCAACGAATACGGGTGGTCAATTCACCATCCCACAGTTTACGACACGATCTCTATCTCTCCACGTTTCGTATAAATCTCGGCGAGCGGATAAAAATTCGGTCGATCTCCGGGGCGGCGCGGCCAGGCCCCGAGCCCCATGTGCCGGTCGGCCGGCCGGCGCCTTCTAACGGTGCGCGCCGTTTATCTGCGTGCTCCACGAAACGCGCCGCACCGCGCCGCCGGTCGTCACGTGACCCGACCGTCGCCGCCCATTACGGGCCGGGTCAGCGCGTCGGCGGCGTCCCGCCGCCCCGTGCGGCACGACACGGCCGCCGGTGCTCTGCGGCCGCGCACGCCGCCCCGCCGTCAACCCGTTAATTTTATTGTTCGATTTGCCGAACAATGCGGCCTGCGGCCGTCGGCGGCCGACGAGAACAAATGCGCGCCATGAATTACCCGGTGCGCCGTTTCGACGCGGCGCAGCTCGTCCGGGGCTCGTCCGGGGCTCGTCTGGGGCCCGGCCGTGTCAGAGGCCGCTCCACTCGCCCGGTCCCGTTTTGCACCGCTCGGCCGTTCGCTATCGCCGCGATCGTGCACATTAACCGCGACAGCACGCGCACGGGCCGACATAAGGGTTCGCTCCCGCCCGACCGCAGCGCGCCCGCTCTGAATTTCAACGAGCGCCGCGTTTGAGGCGACGCGGCCGCGGCGCCGCGTGACGACACTCCGCTGCACCGGTGCGCGAAGCACAGTCGTCCCGCGGCCGCCCCTTCGGTCGCCCTCGTGCGGCCGCGATTCGCCACCCCTCCGGTCGCTCCGATATGGATGGCCCGGGAAATTATTAATACCAAACGAGTTATTGCCACCCATGACTGGAGGAAATGGGATAATCTGGCGCGACGCGGCCGGCCAGCGAGGGAGGGAGTGCGCACGTCCTCTCCTGTGGACACGCAAGGAGCGGGCCGAGCGGCGGCGACAGCGAGGGAGAGAGCATGCACGTCCTCTCCTGTGGACACGCAAGTGCCGGGCCGAGCGGCGGCGACATCGACAGGTGGTGCCTGCCTTGTTTGGTTCGAAAGCGGGGAAGTCGCGACAGCGGCAAGCAAATAAAGAAAGCGCAGCACAAAAACAGCGCAGCAAGTACTCGAACTTTTCCATGTTTCTTTTGATATGAGGTCGTCCTGTTTGAAAACACACCTAGAACCCCATTAAGCTACCTACAACGGACGGCCCATCCCAAGCTCGCTATTGTCTGACACGAAGTGCCAAATGCCAAAGATCTAAACCGTTTAGAAAAAGCGCGCAGGGAGGTTCAGAACAAGAACCGCAACCGCACTTGTGAGCAACCCAAAGTTGAAACCCGGCTACAGCACACTGGATAGAATCCCCACAAGCTCGGCAGTACCTCAGCGCGGAGCAGCACCCGCCGACGTGACACGGCGGCCGACGCCCAGCGGATGTGTCGGCAAACGGCGCCCGCACTGCGGTTACCTAACGGCGCCCGATCATGCGCCGCCGGCGTCTGCCGGGCGCCACCAACGACCGGCACCCCCGCGCGCGCTCACATGCGTCGGCTCTACCCGCCGCAAGGCCGCAAACGGCCGGAGCGCGACCGTCCGTCCGTCTGTCTGCTGTCCGCCAGCCCGTCCGTCCGCCCGCCAGGCACACAGCCAGCCAGCCAGCCAGCCAGCCAGCCAGCCAGCCAGCCAGCCAGCCAGCCAGCCAGCCAGCCAGCCAGCCAGCCAGCCAGCCAACCCCACCGCGGCGGCCTCCGCATCGGCCGACACGGAGCTCTGACCTCGCCCACCACCATCCCCGGCGGCGGCCGTGCAGCGTCCACCACCATTCCCATGCAGCGGCTTTGTCGGCGAAAACGCCGCATCACGGCCAATCCTGCGCGGCGTGCGACAATTAATTTGTATCACGGCCGGCGCCCAGGCGCGAACCGTCACCTGCGAGCGGCCGTCTCCGAGCCGGTGTCGCGAGCGCCGCCAGCGGGCGCCACGCTGGCCCGGACGAGAGGCGGCCGGAGCAGGCTGGGGCCCGGGCGCGCTCAGCGGTCCACGCTATTGCCTGTTTATCGACGCGGCTGTCGGGGTTGACTATTGGCAACCGATTCACAAGCAGCTTCATAGATAGGCGCGATGTTGAAGCTCACCACGGAGTCTTCGCCCATAGCAAGCGGACAGAAGATAAATAATTCGGGACACTTTTCTGCGGCGAGCTCGTCGAAACGCCTGCACAAAGAGTGGCTTCAGTGGCAAGACGGCGGCGCGCCCCTCCCACCGAAATAGCCGCGTGCATCCTGCTCCGCATCGACTCCTTCGATCGCCACCAACTTCGGCAGCCGTCGTAAAAACACCGCTATCGGCGGTGAGTATCTGGCGTGCGGACCGCGGCCCGGCTGCCGGCCGCCGGCCGAGCACAAAACGGCACGCGGCGCGTCGCCCTGTCGCGCTGCTCCGATGGTCCGCGCGCGCGGCCGGCGGCCGTGTGAGGCGCACCGGAACCGAGGCCGGCGGGCGGCGATCTGGCCGGCCGGGCGCCTCCGTTCCGAGGTATCGTCGTTTTGTCGCCAGAGTTGCGCGGTGCGTCGGGTCGCTGACCACGGCGAGCCACGGGCACAACTGGTGCCGCGGCGTCGCAATGGTGGACGCTATCGCAAACGTCAGCGGTATGGTCTGTATGACACTGTCGCGAATGTGGACAGTGTTGCTGTGTGGGAGCGCTGCAAATGAGGGCAGTGTCGCAAGTGTGGCAGCACAGCAAATGTGGGCGGTATCGGTATCGACGGCAAACGTCATGTGCTGCAGTACCGCGAAGCGGAGTGCGTTAGATGCGTGGCAGTGCCAAAAGCGTGGACATTTTCTGATGTGTGTGCAGTGGTCACATGTGCGGGGGACGCCACCCGCGGACACTGCTATGCCGACCTGACCAGCCCCGCCGAACGTCTGGAATGGGCCGGTCGCGTCGGCCGCCAGAAATGCCGCAAAGCCCAGCCCATCTGAACCATCCGACGACGGCAGAGCGCAAGTTGCCACGGGCGGGCGTCGGAGGCGGGGTGTGGCGGATTGGCCGGCGACACCTCCTTCTCGCCCAAGCGGCCCGTCACCAGTCACCCGCGCCCCCGCGCCCGCCGAGGCGCCAGGTCACAGAAACACAGCACGGCGCCAGGAGGCATGCAGTCGAGGACAGGCTGAGTGATGTTAGCGGAGATGAGCCCGTCTGCGGTCACGAACATGCACCAGTCGCCGCACACCACCCGCCAGCACACGCGATGAACCGCCTCGCTGACTCAGCACTCATCTCGATCCATCGGTCAGAAATAGGGCGGCATGCACAGCACAGCATCGTACATACACAGACATCTCGACCAATTTCTACTGAAGGGCGGAACTCTCCCGCAGTTGCCAAAGTCATCAACCACAAATGCGGATTCCGACGTGATACACCTCGTCTGCAGACCATTTCAGGGACAGACAAGCCCAGACCAGGCCAAACCAGACCAGACCAGACCAGACCAGGCCGGACCAGACCAGAACGACACAGGGCCAGACCAAACCAGACCAGAGCGACACAGGGCTAGACCTGCGCTGGACTCACCTTGGCAGCTCTGCTCCTCCATGTTGGACTCGAAGCCAGGCTTGCAGAGGCAGCCGCCGTCCAGCAGCTCCCACTCGCCGTTGCCCTTGCAGATGTACTTTGGCACCTTGGAGTCGTCCTGGCGCACTGCGTTGGCCACGCACGTGCCGCGCGCCGTCTTGATCATGGTCTCCTCGCGGCCGGTGGGCGTGGCCGGGAAGAATGCGAAGCCGGCGGTGACGTTGGGGCACGTCTGGTAGTAGACGCGCACAGCCAGCAGCGAGATGCACGCACCCTGGTCGCGCACGGCGAAGTAGACGCCCTTCTTGGTGACGGGGATGGAGCGCGTCTCGACGTTGATCACCTGCTGCTGGCTGGACGTGGAGCGGCCCTGGTCGGCGGCGATGCGGTCGATGAGCCGGTAGCTCTCCGGCTCCCAGGGCGGCGGCTCGCGCGTCGCCGCGTCGAACTCATAGTAGAGCAGACTGAACGTCTCCTTGCAGCTGAGTGCCGTGCCCGGGAACAGCGAGCAGTCGCGCATCGAGAACTTGAGCTCGATGTAGATGCGTTCGGCCTCACCGCGCTCGATGAACGGCGTCCACAGCCAGTTGTTGACGTTCTGGTAGGCGACGTCGCAGACCACGTACGAGCGCCAGTTGATACCCTTCTCGAAGTTGGTGAAGCTTTCCTCCACCCACTGCCGGAGACAGGGACCGGTCGTTAGCGCCGGGGTCAGGGCGGCGCCGGGCGAGGCCGTCACGGGGAAAGGTCACGGATATGTTGTTTGATGATTACGAAGCCCGCAGAGCACGCCACGGTCTGAGGTCGCTCACGTTTGTAATTAGTGACGTTCAGCATCAGCTGGGATGCATCCAATCTGCTATACCAGCCAAATCAAACCACTTAACGTCTGTTCAGTCAACGATGCTCAAGCCCCGCACGGAAAAACAAATGTTTTATCCGCGGACAAAAACCAGATCCATTTGGCTTCCATAACGAATCTCCACCTGCTTGGCGGCCGTGCCCAGGCCGGCCGTCTGTAAAACGGTTTCCATGTCGACGGCGCAGCACGTCGCAATGTCAATCGCCCGGCCCTCATATCGCCATCACCTGTCACCGTTTACGACCCCCGCGGGAGGCGCGGCCGGGAGCGGGCGCGGGGGCGGCGACAGTCGATACCGCGGCCGGCGGTGGCGGCGGCGCCGATCGCCGGTCAAAGACCTGGCCGCCGCCGCTGCCGTCGCCGCCGCCGGCACACAACACGGCGACGCCTGTTACGCGCCGGCGACGACCGGCATCGGGCCGAATCGCCGCCAGACGACTCCGAAATGCGCTTTACGGCCGTCGTAAAATCGGAGACAGATAGTTTGGCTATGAAAAGTGGATGCGGGCTGCTGCGGGACGCGGGTTATGTGACACGTTTCACAAATAAAGGCGGTTTCCGGGCACGGAAACCTTGTTAGCCCTGGGAAGACGGTCAGGCGAGCCGTCCACTTTTATTTCACGTTTAAAGTTGAGTGCTTCTGGGGGCAATCAGAGCCCCTCATCGCGCATGCCGCACGGATGTCAAAGTTGTTCAAAGAACGTTGCGTGGCCCGGATCTGTGCGAGCTTCGGCGAATTTAGAACTGCTTGCACAAATATGTCTAACAAACAGGCCGTCGTTAATCGATGTATTTGATCAGACTGGAACTCAGAAACTCTAATTATTCTCAGAAAATCTAGTCTCTCTAATTATTCAAGGTCGGGTGACCAAAGATGCTATCTAAATAACGAGAAATCTTAGTAACTACGCAGGACGCAATAGAAGCTGTTCAGGTGAAGCATAATCTCATCCCACTGCTCACAACTGTTGGAACCTGAGACCAACGTGACCACCTACGCTGAGAGCACGCTGGTTGACACTTTCACGTTGGGTTAACGGTCCTACACGCCCCTACAGACTGTTCCTCCGCGCAGCTCAAACGACAGCGTTTGGGGGGACAGGGCGACGCGACGACGAGGGCGACGCGACCCCCACCAAGTAAGCCATCAGTCAGGAAACGCACGATGGATCAGATAAAACCCTCCCCGCGAGCGGATAAAACGTAGGCCCGCATTTTGTGAAAGGGCTAATGAACAGCTTTCGCGGATCCCAGCGGATCGTCCAACATATTCAGCGGCTGTGCTATTCTCCATAGGCCGGCTGTGCGACGTCGAGCCCCTGAAAGCCAGCCCAGCCAGCTCGGCAGCGTTTGGGGGCGAACGCGCACACGAGCCCACCGCCAGACCTGTCAGAACTGCACAATATCAGTCTTTAATCAGAGTTATGGGCGGCCGCCCCCTCTCAATATCAGGCGGCGGCGATTTATCTGGCGCGGAGGAGCGTCGCGTTAAATTGTCCCCGCTAACGAGCGACAAACCCCACCGTCCGGCGCGCCGGGGGTGCCCCTTCCTCGCGCTTCCCCCGCGCCGCGCCGTGTGACTCACGGCCGCCTGCAGCCACTCCAGCTCCCAAGCGGGCCATCGCTCCGGCGCCCCTCGCCAACCCGGCGCAGCGTCGCCGGCCGGCGCCGCGCCACGATGGCCCCATGCACCGCGATCGGATGCGTAATCCAGTTCCGATGCGCGCTGTCCCCCTTGCCCGGCTAAAAGCCCGGGGGACGTTTTACTGCGGCGGCGAGGACGCGCGACGCGCGGGGACGGCGCTCTCCCGCGCTGGCACTGCCATACGCCCGTCGGCTAATGAGCGACGAGCCCGTCAGCAGGCGGCGTCGTGGCAACCGCACGCCCCATCAGCGTCCCGCCGGCGGGCGGCGCGGCTGGCTGCGCGCCGGCACCGCCTGTCCGGCCCCGGCGGCGCGCACGTGCCAACAGAATGGCACCGGGGACGCGCCAAGAGCGACGCACGTGTGTGTGCTCGCCGCGCCCGGCCGAGCCGCGCCGCCGCCCGCGTAATGATCGTTTGATTGTGAAGCGTTATTGATCTTGCGGGAGCCTCTTGGCCGCGTGGGTGCCCGCGACCGCAGCCTGTCTGCCAGAGTGGCCGGCGCCACGCCGCGTGTGCCCACACAAGAGGAGTAAGGACCGCGCCACGCCGACGTCCCCTCATCGTACAATTAGTGATTTCATAACGAGCAATTTGCGTCGGTGCATCGATTTTGGCTCCCCACGGGCGCACCGCATTCAGCATCGGCGGGAGGCGGGCCCAATCGATGCCAGTCTTCTTTGCGGCTGTGGGAGACCGGCGGGCGAGCTCATTCTTCGAGCAAAATTTGATTCCGCACGAAACGATTGGGCGGCGGGAAAGACGATGAAAACTTTCGAACGCGGCCAAAACTGCGGCTGGCGAAACACCGACGCGATTAAATGGAAAGGCTCAAACGGACGGAAGATGTCAATAAACGTTCAGCTGATCGAAGGGGAACGATTATGTCCAGTCATTGTTTTATGTCGATAAAATTGCTGCTACGCAGTTTATCTGCAACACCGCAGTAAAAACACCATACATTCGGCATGTGTAACAACATTCGTGCAGGCCCGGCTTTGCTACCGCACTACAGCCCCAAAGACAACCAAGGGCGCCGGAATGTTTTATTAGCGTCCGTATCTCAGCGTAGCGTTTGGAACGGCAGCAGGTGAGCCATTCGGCACCATAGGTCACACAGGGTTAATAACATTACCGCACTTCATGAAGCTCTCGGTTTACGCTTTGACCCCTGCCTTCCTCTGCGGGCGGCTGGCACGACCGTCCCGACGTCCGGGCGGTCTGAGCCGACCTAAGCGACCGCCGGTGCCGGCAGCGACTGCGCTCGCCACCGTCGTCATCTGCACCAATTCCTTCGCATCGACCGCCCACGCCCCCCCCCCCCTCGGCCTGGAGCTCTCGAGCGGGGGGGGGGGAAGGCACGGAAATAAAACGATTTGGCATAAAGTTTATCGTATATGCAAAATACTTTAGGCACTAAAATATCAGCGCCTTTCGCACGATCCCCCTGCCTTGACCGGAGATATCCAAGCCGTGGTCATGTCCAGGAACGCAAAAACATCAGACGAAGTATGTGTGTGTCGGTGGGTGGGGGTGGGGGGCTCACGGCCCATCTTCAATTACATCCCTTCCTTGCATTACCATAGCGAAAACTCGTTCAAACTTTCCCATGCGGGTGAATGCAACGCCCGGCTGCCTGACAGCACCACCGGGCCGCATCAGTCCCACGTGGCGGGTCCCAACGGCCAGAAGCGCCACTCAGCAGCCTCGTCACCGGCGCGCGCTCACGGAGCTCCCGCGCCGTCCGACGCCGAGCGCGCCCTTTTGGGGACACCGCTGACAAATGGCGCGAATCTGGCGGCGGCGGCGGCGCCGCTGCACGTGCAGCGGCCGCACCTCGAGCGGCGCGCCCGGCGGCGGCGGAAGCGTCGACAGCGCGGCCCGGCGGAGCGGCGAAACCGGCACACAGGCCGCGTTTGTCAGAAATAATGACGCCACAATAAAATGGTAAATAAAGCGGCCGGCGTCGGCGGGTCAGCGGAGGTCGCCGGCGCCGACATAACTCACAATTATCGAGCCATTCGGCGAGCAGCCACGCCGCGCGCAGAACAATGTTGCGCCGAGTGGCGCTAATACTCTGGCGCCGCGCCGTTACGTGCGAAGCATGAACAACGCGGAGTGCTGGGACCGGCACACGCACGCTCGCTGGCCGGCGCGTCTCCGATGACGTCATACGTTCCCGATGACGTCACAGCGTCTGCGGCGGCGTGCAGCATCGGCCAGCGTTGGCTGGTCGGCCAGACTCTATCACGGCCATCCATCTTGTTGTGCCCAATTACAATGCAGGAATACTTCCCGGGGCCCTCAAATTACCTGGCTATTAATATCGGAAAGGCAGGCGGGTTAACCAAGGGCCAATTACGGCATTAAATAATCTGGGTGCACGGCTGCAGCGGCGTGCAATCCGGCGCAGCGCCGATGGCCGGCTTCTCCGCGGCCGAGCGCCGCCGACCGACCGCTGCCGGCCGCCCCGGGCGCCGCCGCCATCGGGTCACACCGGGTCACGCCGACCAACAGCTGACCGGAACTCTGAACGAGGTCACAGCAGCGATCGGCGGCGGTCGCCGCGGAGCTGGGGCGTCGCGGCGACAGCCGGCCGAGAGCTCACGCCTTTACATCACATCCTTCGCCCGCCAGGAGCCAGCCGGGGTCCGGCATTCGGAACACCACCGGTTCGAATAATCGATTGCCTACTTGTCGTTTCGGACGCAGTGACTGCGAATGCGGCGCATTCCCGACAGCAGCCCCGCCACCTGTCTGCGCCAGGCTGGACCGTCGGCCGCCGGTGAGCCAGGTCTTGCTGAGCGGCCGCCGAGCGCTGCCCCGCGCCGCCGGCCGGTCGCGCCGTGTGAGGTCACGTGTCACCGGCCGGCTGCGGCAAAAAGCGGCGTCGCGCCGTCGCTTTGCATACAATGCCAGGCCAGCCATCGTGTCCGCTGTCGGGCGCGTGCTGTCCAGCCGGCGCCGGCCCGTCCACCGCGAAAGGGCATGGGCGTCGCCCCTCGCGCGCCGAGACGGCCGAGACGCGCCGCCGCCGCCGCCGCCGAGTGCCGCTCCGTTTGTTTGCCGTCGCCACTGGAGGGGCCAGCTCGCCGAATATGCGGTGTGTTTGCCCAGGCCGGCCGATCGGTGTTGAGTGGTGTGCGCCTGACGCCGGCCCAGCATGAGCGACGGCTAATCGACTCCGGTCGCTGGAAATGGAGGTGTTTTCGCCGCGCAGCGATACGGCCCGTGTCCACGTGCTGCACGGGCCGCCGGCGCGCGCGTGGTGGACCCGCCGTGACAACGACAGTAGGCTCTCCAGTATGCCAGCCATGTATGGCTCGCTGTCCTAACCCGACAAATAGGTGGCTTACCGCGAAACTACCGCCCGGAAAAGTCGACATGGATCCGCAGCTACCTACAAGAGACGCGTCACCGTCCGACCACGCGTCGCTAATCACCTGCTCTGCGCCGACACGGAGAAAAAACTGACGATCCGTCGCCGTCTCCTGAGACCGGACGAGCGCCGGCCGCCGCTGACCGACGGACGCCAGCACGCCGTTGTGACGTCACATCTCGGGCGGTCGACCCCGGTGCCGTTACGTGACGACGGCGGCGGCGGCGGCGGCGGCCGAGGAACGGTGCAGTCGGCCGGGCCGCGCCGCCGCCGACCCGGGCGCCGCCCAGCCGCCGCCGCTAATTCAGCCGCGCGTTGGTCGACGCCACCATTGGGCCACTCGGCTGCCGCGCGGCCCGGCTGCGAGACGGCCGGCCGGGCCGAAACATGCCCGGCTTTACGGCTCCAGTTAGGCGCCGCTGATAATCTCCGGCACGAACACCGCCACATGCCTCAGCGTCCGTCGATGCAGCGCTTGTGCTCGCTCCCGCGGCCGGCGGCCTGGGCTCGGGCTCGGACTCAGACTCGGTGGCTCTGCAGGCCTCTGCATTACACGTGGGCACCAGGAGTCAGTCCGGTTGTAGCAGCAGAGTCACGTGACCCGTGCAGACAGCTCTTGTCCATGTGCGCCATCGCCTCACCACAATGATCATAGCATGATTCCAGGCGCTTGGCAATGCAGACAAATGAGGTAAATATAGAGCTGGCAGCCCGCCGCTGTGCACAGTGATAAAGCATACATGTTATGGCGGGGGCGATTGCTTCAGCAAGGACACGATGTAATGATGATAATGACCCTTTAGCACAGTTTATGGTTATGAAACGATTCCCGGAAGCTGTGCCTGGCCCAGAAAAGCTTGAATGAATCAATACAACGCAATAACATCGAACTATAACCTAAAAGAGCATGTCAAACATGGCTCTAAAACAAAGGTTAGCGCATCGTGATCATGAAACACCCCTATTCAGTCCATGACGCACTGGCTTTGTATGCGCGACCACGCTTCCACAGTTGGGACTGCTGGATTGCGGGAGTTCTGGAGTGGAACTGCTGTGGTGATACTGCTGGAGTGGCTGCGCATTTACGAGGCGCCGTGAGATTAGCTGGGTGGCAGAGCACTGGAAGATTGCGGCGGCTGGAACCTAATCCAGCGACACTCCACTGGCGAAAATTTGAATGCGTTGCGAAATCTTTTGATCCTCAATGCGGAAGTGAAAAAAATGGAGAGAAAAGAAGGCAGAAAGTAATCAGAAACTGGGAGTCCAATCTTAATCACACTTGGCTTTCAACGGTGGTCTTTTACTTGAAAGAAGACGAATAAGGGGCACGGCAAGGGTGGCTTTGTGTCTGCCAATGATATTAAACAGCTCTGTTTTGAAGCTCGCCAAGTGTGACCGCACATTTCCGGGCCGCTGTTCAGTGGCTTCAGGGCACGGCAAAAACTATGCCTCAAAGAAGCAGGGCTTTCCCCAAGACCTTGGTGACTGCACGGTGCGCCTGGACGCTTCTGTCAGTTGTTCTCATTAGCTTAGACTGCTGCCATTCGGGTGTAGTGGCATACTGTATGTGCAGACGGGTGATCGCAATCATGTACCGTGCAAGACACAAAGAAACCGTCCCCATCACTCATGGCGTGATATTTCCCACCGCAGGCGACAGCACAGTTCAAGGCGGATACACACAGCCTTCCCGTGCTCAAACGCGAGTAAGACTTGAGTAGTCAATCATTCTACCATCATGAACATATGACTGAACGATTCTGTAATCCTTTAAGCGCCATAAACAGGGGCTTTGGCTTCAAAGGCAGCTGCGGTTGGCGCGGAAAGGGCTTTGACCAGGTTGCTGTCAGAAATACTCCACCAATGCCACAAGGAATCCAGATTAGTGCTCGAGGTACGGGCATACGACGCCCGCCATTGGGTGGAAGCCGCCGTGCACGGCCGTACCCAGCGCGCCAGGATGACAGCGCTGCAGTCTTACGAGAATGTGTCTCTACTGCATTTGTTCGGCGTTATCGGGGATCAGCGGGCGCAAACAAATTGCAACGGCGGACGGGAGATGTGCATCCTTTTAATTAAGAGCGAGTTGACGGGGCGTGTTCTGACTCGGTGAGTATCACAGGAGGGACGTGCCGCTAATGAAATGCTTCTGTCAGGAAAGGGCGTGGGCGAGGGAACTATAGCATTGTTATGGGCTTCGCTGCTCGAACACCCCAGCGCTTATTAAAATGTCGCATGAGACCTGGGCATTACCGTCAGGTGTGAGTGGAGTGCATGTGAAGACAAGAATCAAAATACTCCTGAATCCCCAGCCTCCCAGTTCAAAGCTGGACAAGTTCTCTTAGGAAGGCTCAGAACATTCTCGCTGCCTCTCCCATCGGTATTTCGCGGTACTGTTCTTCATGGAAACCAAAGGCCCTCCATGGTCTCATCGGGGAGGAGCGATACTTCCAAGAACATATCTGGGGGCTCTAAACAGCACATTTGGACCTTTTATGAGATCCTTTCCATGCACTAGCAGAGACAAATGATGAATACGGCATTACTGCACCTCCCCTACCCAATGCAAACACATGTTGGCATCCTTCTCACCAGGCCCTGCCCGGGCCCCCTGAGTTCATGGTCACATAGTGCCCGGAGGTGCAACCGGACCACCCGACCTCGACCGCTCAAGCCCGGATCATCCGTGAGAGCCGATGAAGCTAATCACTCAGACATTACGCCCCAGCCGCGCGTGGTGGTCCTCTGCTCCAAGAGGTGCTGTCCCACTCCGAGAGGGTCTGCCCCTGCGCCGGCCGCTGCCGCGCCTTGGTCGGGGGTCAAGGCCGGCCGCGGCGCCGCATCGCGCCGGCCGCGCACAGCGGGGCGCAGCGGAATGCCCGGCCTGCGTGCCGGCCGGGTGTGAGCGCCACCGCGCCCGCTAGCAGCCGCAGCACAGAAGCCGCCATCGCGGCGAGCCCCGACCGCCGTCTCGCGTGGAGAGACAGGAGAACGCCAACCGAACGAGAGGTGAGGACCGTGTCCGGCGGCCGCTCCCGCAGCACGGCGCACGTTCCTCGGCCATGACTAGCCGCTGGAGAGGCCAAGCCCTGCTCCACTTACAAGTGTCGCCTTCCCCACAACCCATACATTACTAAAAGCAATGGCCTGCTTAGAAGTGCCGCCCTCCGTTAACTGCGGCTTCATTTCGGGAATCTCCGACCTCAGATGACATCGGCCATTCCCGCTTTGACTGGGGGACGACCACAAGGCGGGCTTCGACCCCATCGGCCCCGGCTGAGAGACGACGTCCCGCCGTCCTACCTCACCGGCCGATAATAGTGCGGTAATGGGTCCCCCGGCCGCGCATCCGGCCCAGCCAGGTTAATCGGCGCGTTCCGCCCGCGGCGCCGGCACCAAGCGGCGGCGGCCTCGGCCCCAGCCACGGCCCCGGACTACGGACGGGACGGGACGGGACGGGACGGGACGGGACGGGACGGGACGGGACGGGACGGGACGGGACGGGACGGGACGGGACGGGACGGACGGAACGGGACGGGACGGGACCCAACCAGGGCAGACCAGAACAGACCAGACCATACCATGGCAGCAGCCGTCGACCAACGACGTCACCTCGTGGGCGAGTGCGGCGATAACCCGGGGCTCGGGGACCGCGGACTCCGGTGAGCCGAACCGCAACAGTGGCGGCCGCGCCCACCACTCAGCGTGACCCCGGCCACGCAGCCGGTCAGCGGCCGGCGGCCTCCGAGCTGGCCGTACGCTGCGCCGAGCTCGGGTGAGGGCAGGCCGCAGAGCGGGACGTCATTACGCGAGCAGGGAGGCCGGCCGGCGCCAGCTGCCGCCGACTCCTTTGAGGCGGCCGGCCATCGGTCATATTTGTCAGCCGCCGGCCGCGGTTCCCAGCGGCCGGCGACGGCGGCCGGCGGCCCGGCCGGCCCAAAACACGACTGGCACGCATCAGCCCAGCCGTAATTCGGGCGTTTAGGACTGGCGGGCAGCGAATTTCCGTCGCCGGATCACAGTCATCGCCGCGGCCCGGCCAAAAGCCGAATAAACACAAGGAGGGCGAAAATTGGGATAATGCCCGGGTGGCCGGACGCGGCGTGTGTGTTACGTTTGAGAGCGTGCGCCGTGTGAAAGCGCGCACTTATCACCGTGTTTGAGCACTGGTGGACGTGGCGCTGAAGTGTACTCGCGTTGGCGGTGAAGGGGATGTCGAGAACGACAGAGCGGACGGCAAACAACGCGTCTACGCTGCATCTATGCGGCAATGTACACAGACAAGGGCACTCATCAAAGTCACCAAGCCCGCTATTTCTGTCTGCGACGACCGGAACGCAGCAGTTGACCGTTTGTAGTTCACAATGAGATTACAAGTGGGACGCAGAAGCCGGACGAGTGTCGCAGTGTGCCGTCTCCTCCCCTCGTGCAGAACCCCCGCCGAGCCGCGCCGCACAGCGCCGCGCCTTTAAGCCCGGCTCTGCTGACACCGCGCTTTAGCGGCGCCACCGGGGGCGGCCGGGGCGTGCAGGTCAACGCTCCGTTTTGATTACAGCCAAAGCCAGGCCGGCTGGCCGGTAATGAACACAAAGGACGCCAATTTATTCACGGGCAGGACAAGATAAACTTAATGAAGTTGAAAGTCGGCGCGATTCAGCAGAAGCCGGCGCTGATAGTGGCTGGTGGCGCTATTGTGCGCCTCCAGCTCTACTTGACGCTAGTTTCAAGAGCCGAACTTTCGGCGGGAATCTCCGTACCGCTAGCCAGGAGCCTGCAGCAGCGGTATACTGAAGCACTCACCACTACGATTTCGTCTCCAATTCTCCAAGCAAGAAGAATCTTTCAGATTCACAAGAACAAGATTCTGTCGCCCGCTGAAATCGTGTCAATGTGTTGGTGCTTCACTGGAGGACATTAGAGTCACGACCGACGCAAACAACACGCAGTCACCAGTCGGTGCTCGTGTCTCATCGCCGCTTCGTCGAAGTTCCCGCACCCGCCGCCACCTGGCTCCACTGGCCAATGCTGTTCCGCCCGGACCAAGAACTGCATCCAACCGCCAGCGCACAAAACACTAACACCGTTCCCCGGCGACCGCAGCCGTCCGCTTCGAGACCACACCCGAACGATGGATAACCGGACGCCGGACCGCGCTGCAGGCAAACTATAAGCCAAACAACGCCCGGCGCTTTAGATTCCGGCCACGCATTATTCATATTCATATTACTGTCCAGGGGCGAGGAAAATACCAGCCATTTTCTTCATTAGCAGTCCGAACGGGCGGCGGTAAACAACGGAGCGGCTCCGACCGCGGGTCAGACGGAAACGGTCCGCCACCTGGCTGAGAGTCCGGCCCCAGACACCGCAGTGAAGCCGCCGCACCGCCGGCCGCGCCGCGAAAAACAGCGGTCGTGTCGCCAGCGCGCCACGCTCGCCGCCACCGCGTGTTTGCGGCAAACCCTGCGCGGCGGCTGGTAGCCGCGTATGATCGCATTATGCGCGCTTCAGAGCACGGCTGACGAATGAAGCCGACCCGGAGCAGGGCCCGGGCCTTTCCACGCCGGCCGGACGGGGGCCCGGCAGCCAAATAAAGCCCCCGTTCCCCTCCGGAATTCGTACAAAAGCCCGTCACGGCAGATGCGTAAACAAGAATACGGCACGTGCTGGAAATTGCGCACGGCCTCCGCTCTGGTTTGAAAGGATACGCCGCTGCTCAGTTGTGCGGACAGAGCGGTAATCGCAGTGGCAGATGGATGGGGACATCCCGGCCGGCCCCCTCCCCACCGCCGCACTACCCTGCGCATACATCGCATACGGTGCGACACACGCACACGGACGCGCGCGCACAAGCGCCCAGTTTCGTGTCCGAACGCGCCGGCACGCCGCACCGGCGCCCGGCCGGTTCCAGACAACGGCCGTCGCAAACAAAACATTTCGTTTTCATTACCGGCCAGTGGGAGCGGCGTTTGGCCGGCACCGTCGAGCCGTTCGAGCGTGCCGTGTCAGAAGCGACAGCCGCCGATCGTGCCTCGAATCGCGCCGGCGGCCGGGGTCCTCCGGAGAGGCGCCCAGTATCCACAGGCCGCCTGGCTCGGCTCCGCGCCGAGGCAGGTGTTGCTAACGGCGAGCGGGCCGCAGCCGAGCCCGGACCGGCACCGCGATGTTTGGCTAATTAGGCGGTCGTATGAGGCGGTTTATGACGGGCCTGTTCTGCAGTCCCGTAAGTCATCGCCGGCGGGCGGAACGGCCCAGAGAGAGAGAGAGAGAGGACGAGAATGCCGCCGAGCCCAAAAGGTGACAGTCTGAATGAGCAGCATTGTCGAAGAGGTGCGTGCTATAACGTCACTCCTCTTAATCATTTCCCAAATTTCTTTCATCATGAACTTACCACACCGAATGGCTAACATAGCCGTAATTAAAACGACAACACAAAGGTCGAGAGGTGAGTGGTTGCGGCCGACGCCAAGACCTTTCATGTTTCACTGGTCCACGCCATCCTTTGATCAATGCACAACACAACGAAACCAAAAAGAAATTTGCCGCCAGCGCCACCACTCCATTTTTCCTCCTGAAGCATCAGCCCCAAGTTATACTGCCGTGCGCGTATCTTGCGGGACACGCGATCTCGCCGGGTCGTGCCCTGTCGGAGGCCCGGCGTCCCAGCACGCGCTCCGTAGCGGCCGGCCCGCGGCACTCTCTCTCCCGTCAGACGATTAAGTCGGCTTCGCTGAGTTAGGTCCGCGGTTAGTGGCGCAGTGACAGGCGCCGCCGCGCGCTCACCCGCCGCCACGCTGCTGTAATTGACGCTGAGTGTGACATAAACTACAGAAACAATATCTTCAACTATTTATATTGCCCTCGGATCCGCGCCGCACAGACAAAAAGCTCATCTCTACAGCCTTCGGCCTATTAGACATGCATGTTGTCATGCCGTTCACGTACACCGCCGCGGGCTGCGGCCAGACCGTTGCTTGCTCCCATACCTCCTCTGTCACTCTCCCCGGCGCTCGGGGCCGGGCCGGCCGGCAATAAGACGTGCCCGAGTGGCGGTCAGCGCGCTCCGTGGTGCGCCCGCCGCTCTCCAGCCGCAATGTATGACTCTCTCTGAATCGCTATGACTCTCACGCGGCTGGCGGTAACCAATGCCCGGCGACCGGCGCTCCAGAACAAACAGGCGACGTTTTTGTGTCGGTCAGGCGCCTCGGCCAGCGCCGGACAATGGGACGCAGGCTGCCCCGGAGAAGCCACCGACCAGCCGCGGCGGGGATCTGAGATGGGCGGCCGGCGGCGGGCAGTCGTTTCACGTAGCCGTTTTTGTACGGGCACTCCTAGAGGCGAGGGACGTGCGCACACTACCGCACGCGCTCCCACTGACGCGCGCGTCCTCCATCCACTTGACAGTGGCCAGCAAAAACGGGGCATGTTTTCGCGTAAAAGGCAACAACAAGAATCTAAACGTGCAACAACAAACGGGGTGGCGCGGTGACCTTTTACGTCAGGCAGCCGCCAGTGATTTTTCATTCTGTTTGTGGCGCATTAATCACGCTCAAGAGCACATCGCCCGTTTATTGTTTGCATAATCGGATGATAATGGCGTCTTTGTTCGCAGTTTAAGCTGACAAACACAGATCGCATCCATCGGCGTACTGAGCAAACACTTCCGATCGCGCTAGTGTACCCCGATTTCAGTCCCCCACGCCAAAACGCAGAGGGGTCCGAGAGCTTTCATCAAGCTCCCTTGTATGCACCAGACGCCGGCGTTCCTAACACCCCGCGGCATCGCAGCTCGGCGTCGCCAGCGCTTTACACGGCGTAATGATGATGTAAGCAATATCTCCATGCATCTAAAGTGCATCCGGGCGACCCTAATTCAGGCCAACGGCCGGGCCACTGGCGGCGCCCGACACGAGAGACGAGCGGCGGCGCCTTCCGCCCGGCGCGCCGCGCGCCACCGCCCGCGCGATCGCCACCGAGACGGCTAACTAATAAAACCGTCCGGCGCGACGCGCCACATAAAATACGAGGCGCGCGCGAGTTGCGCCGGCCGCACCGCCTCGCCCGAAAAGGAAATATCGACGACCGCGCCGGACGCCGCGCCAACGCGTCGGTAAACAGCGCTTCCTGGCCGGGCGGAGAGGCGACGCGACGGGCCGAGGGCGCCAATGCAAATGCCCACCGGCCGCCGGCGGCACAAAGGCGGGGCGTGCTCCCTGCACCATTGAGCCGCCACAGCGCCTCGATGCATCGACTGGGGAGGGCGGGGGTGGGGGGGGGGGGGGGGGGTAATGGGCGGGGAGGGGCCACGGCCGGAGCGAAGCGTGGCTAATAAAGACCCCAACAAATGGATGCTGTCAGTTACTGCCTTCGCTCTTCATGTGCAAATTAAAGTCGCGCCAAAAGTACAACGAAAGCCGCCAGCGGAGACAATCCTCGCTGCCATCCAGCCATCAGCAAGTGTCAAACAAGCCTGAAACAGCCGGCCTCGCCCGTGTATTTCATTTCCACAGAATTGCAGGCCTCCCCGCATTTACAATGAGTGTCGGAAAGTGGAACAAGTGGATGTGCCGGCAACAGGTCTTGACTACGTCAGACGTGCCACGAAAACATACACACCGCTAAAAAGCGCCAAGAATTATGTCTAATTAAGCTAATTTCGCTATCCAGACCACAGAGCGCCGGCCGCGCAAAGCCGTGCCCGTCGCCCTCTCTCCCCACTTCCCGCCGGCGATCACCTGGGGCGGCCTCCAATCACAGCCCCTTCCAATTAGCGCTAATTACCCTCTCTCAGTCGGCGGCGCGGGGGGCCAGCGCGCCGTGCCCAACCCGTCCGGCAGCACACCTGCCAGCAAGATCGTCCACGCCGTCGAAGCCGTCGTCGCCGGTGCCGTGCCGCCGCGTCGTTACCGGCGGCGCGGCGGCGCGGCGGCGCGGCGGCGCGGTTCGCACGGCCGGCGGCTGCGGTCGCCGCGGTCGGCGTCGACCTGAGAAGCGGCAGGCCGCCGCTCGTCTAACGGCGTTATGATGTCTAATTAGATTAGCACGGCCATTGCCGCGGCGGCGGCGGCGGCGGCGGCGGCGGCGGCGGCGGCGGCGGCGGCGGCGGCGGCGGCGGCGGCGGCGGCGGCGGCGGCGGCAGCGGCGGCAGCGGCTGCAGCAGGCGGCCGTGGGCGGCGCTCGTATCACACCAGAGCGCGGCCGAGGCCAGCTGCCGCGGGGGCGGCACCGGCGTGGGACCGGCCGCCGGGGGTAAAGACCGCCGGGGGTAAAGACCACCGCCGGGCGGCGCGCCGCTGGTGCCGAGGGGAACGCCCCGATCCGGCCGGCACCCGGCGGCAGAGGAACAGGCAGGTCCGGGGCCGATGAACGAGCGTCGGGATGTGTGCGGGACAGAAACGCGAGGAGACGTGTCTCCTAGAGGACACCGGAGATGCACGAGGGCGGCGGGGAACGGCACTCAAGCACGGCAGTTTGCTGACCCTGCGGAGGCGATTTTCTGGCCAGTCGGCTGACCAGCTCGGGCGGTGTGGGACTGGTCGCCTGCGGACTCTGGAGACGCGGTCCCACCGATAAGCCCCGACCGACCTCTCGCGCACAAATAAAGCCTCTCCGCCGGCCTCCCGGGGCATCGCTGCTCCCTTCCCCCAGCTAAGGACCTCGGGGACGGCAGTGCCCTGCTCTTTTCTCGGCACCCCTCGCCTTTCAACCAATCACAGCACATTCGCTTATCTGCAGCCCGGACGAGCTTGACGAGGGGCGCACACGCATACACACCATATCCGCATGGTGCGCAGGCGGACGAGGCCGATCCACCGTCTGCGGCGGTGCGGCTGTTTATGCAAACGGCGCCCGGTCCTCGCCGGACGAGCAGATCGCCGGCCGACGCTCGCGGGCCTCTAATCCTCCAGTAACGAGATGGTCACGTGGCGCGCTGCCAGCGCCGCCGACGATGACTAACACGCGCGACGACCAGCAGAGCAGGGAGCCACACGTCGGCTCTGCAGACGACACTAAGCTGCCCTAAACTCGGTCCCAAACTGTCCGAGAGCTGCCAGAGACTCGGTCCCGAGCTGTCCGAGAGCTGTCGGAGACTCGATCCTGAACTGTCCGAGAGCTGCCAGAGGCTCGGTCCCGAGCTGTCCGAGAACTGTCGGAGAGCTGCCCGAGACTCGGTCCCGAGTTGCCTTAGAGCTGTCAGAGACTCGATCCTGAGCTGCCCGAGAGCTGCCCGAGACTCGGTCCCGAGTTGTCTTAGAGCTGACTGAGACTCGATCCCGAGATGTCCGAGAGCTGCCAGAGACTCGGTCCCGAGCTGTCCGAGAGCTGTCGGAGAGATGCCCGAGACTCGGTCCCGAGTTGTCTTAGAGCTGACTGAGACTCGATCCCGAGCTGTCCGAGAGCTGTCGGAGAGCTAACCGAGACTCGGTCCCGAGTTGTCTTAGAGCTGCCTGAGACCCGACCCCGAGCTGTCCGAGAGCTGCCAGAGACTCGGTCCCGAGCTGTCCGAGAGCTACCCGAGACTCGGTCCCGAGTTGTCTTAGAGCTGCCTGAGACTCGATCCCGGGCTGCCCGAGAACTGCCTGAGACCCGATCCTGAGCTGCCCGAGAGCTGCCACAGACTCGATCCTGAACTGTCCGAGAGCTGCCAGAGACTCGGTCGCACCTGGGGCATCTCACTACATCTGAAGCTTTCTAGCGCAAATTGGGTTCTCGGCCCTTCAAAAGCGGCAGCGAGCGCGAGTGTCCGCCTCACCGTCGGGACACCCTCGGCCTGACGGCGACTCCGGTCCGACCGGATGTCGTCGACAAGGTCAGCCGCCGCTTACCGGATCAGGTTACCGTGGTGCGGCCGACCGACGACGCGATGGTAAGGACCGGCGATGGTGTGGCGGAATCGGACCATGCGACCGGCAGCGAAATCAGGCTGCTTATCTCAGCAACAGCAGCAGCCATTGCTTTCCAGTTGCGCTGTGTGATCACCCAGACCGGAAACCGCCTATTCCAATTTACATGTTTAGCTGAAGTCACTGATAACTAGAAGATCCATAGATAAATAACTAAAAACACCCGCTCAACTAAGAAGCTTTTTTAAATACTATGGTACCATGGTGCAATTTAACACGGCATACCTCGCTATATGCAGCTGTCTACACGTCCCTCCAGCCCGTTCCACTCATATCTCGGACGTCTCGGGCTGCTCGGGCCGCCGCACGGCTCCTGCGAGCTCACACCTCGGACGTTTCGGACTGTTCAGGCCACCGCGCGGCTCCTGCGAGCTCACCTGTGATGCGCAGCGTGGAAGGACGCCATAAATACCGGCGGCCGGCTTTCGTCGAACGGCTATCTAAAGGGACGGCACTGTCTACGCTCGGCACGAACGGTGAATTATGCATCGCACTTCTCGCTAATTTGTCCAATCACGTTGTCAGGCGCCCGTCAATCCTCCGCATCGGCAGGACATTGGCCTGGGACCAAGGTCGTCCGCTGCCGCACATTAAGCTACCAGTTTGCCCTCATGAGCACGAGGCACGAGACCGGCGCAATGACCCAGCTGGAGCCGAGACCGGGAGCCAGGCGCTCCCTCCCCTACCCCCTGAGTGGCGGCTCTCCGCCGGTCGGCCGGGCCCCACAGGCGGCCCTAAATGTAGATACAGTCGGGCCGTTCTGAGTGGTGTTTCGCGTCACGGTCCGTGCGCTCCACTTTAACGATGATCCATTCGGGTTTAATGCGCGACTTGGGCCGAGTCGGCCGCCCGATGGGCCGTATAACCGGGCCTCGCCAATCGTCGAGCGCGTCGAGCAGCGCTCAGTGGCGTCGGTCGCATGTCGGCGGCCGACGGACCGCCGGACGTTCGGTCGCCGGGACCGACGGACCGCCGGACGCTGGGTCGCCGGGACCGACGGACCGCCGGACGCTCGGTCGCCCGGACCGACGGCGGCCGTCCGCCGGCACGGATGCGCTTCAAGATTTACGCCGAGCAGACGCCAAACGCGCGAGTCATGAGCGCTGATGATTCGGCGAGCAAGAAGCGGCCTGAAAACCGGTTGCCGTGTCTGGAGACGGCGGCGGCGGCGGCGGCGGCGGGAGAAGGCGGACGGCGACGAGTATTGCCATTCCGCCCTCGTCGGCCGGGCCACGACGAGGGGACAGGAAGTCCGCCCCGCCACCGCCTCGCCACCCGATCCCACAGATATCGTCCAATAAAATGCCTAATTACAAAGTGAAATAGCGAGCGGAGCGGACCGGTTGTGAGGCCGCTAGCCGATATAAAGCATAAGGCGGCGCCGGCCGCCCAGCCGCCAGACGCGCCCGTCTCGGTCGCGCATTAGTAACTCGTTTATACAATCATGGTCGGGGTCACGCGCGGCGGCGATCGGCCCGATTAACGCGGGACGCCGGCGCGGATCCCCGATCGTTTGCGGCGCGGCCACCACCTGCCGACCGCAGGCCGGCGGCCGGCCGGCTGGCAGCGCGCGTGAATTCTACGTGACGCTGCAGTTACCCGAGCCAGAAGCGGGGCAATTTATCCCCGAAGATTTCTTAAGGTGAGCACCACGCCGCACTGACTTGCAACTTTCTCAAAGCCGTCCGGTTTGCATTTGTCAGACGCGACCTGCGGTCTGTGGGCGCCCCTCATACGCACCCGCTGGCCGTTGGGAGGTCGGTGAGCGTGCGCCACGGCCACCGGACCTCCCGTCCGCCGCCTGATGGGCTGCCGGCCACACACGCACCCCACCGTGCGTCAAGCGCCCTCTGATGACCGTCCCTTTGTCAGCTGCGGCGACACAAAGCCGACCTCCGACCTGCCTATATAGGCCGCCTTCACCGCCGTGTCCTCCTTCTGGCGACCGCGAGCCGCCGCGAGCCGCCGCGCCCGCTCTCTGGCCGACGCCAGCGGCCGCCGACAGGGCCGCTAGCAGTCGCCGGCGCTCTTCTCAGTGGCTGCGTGAAGATCCGATATCTTCGGGGCGACGTCAGATATCGATGATCAGCTCTCGGTCACGGAAGCAATTTAGCCCAGCAGCACGTGACAATTGACACTGGCATCCGTCAGCGAGTGCTGCGCCACTCTGGCATCCGTCAGCGAGTGCTGCGCCACTCTGCCGACGGCCGTAAACGGCCGCCGATGAAAGTGATGTGTGGTGCGAGCGTAGAACTGATATGATGGAAGGACGTGGTGCGACAATGCTCGACGCACAGAGACTGGTCATGTTCACAAAGCAAGCTCAGATTTCTGCTGCCGGCTCCTGGCTGCCGGCTCCCGGCTCTGGTCTCGTCTCTTGCCTCTGCCTCTTGTCTCTCGATTTTGCGGGCTGCCCACTGGCCAGCGCGCCGATCGCTCTCCAGATCGCATTCTGAGCCGACCAAATGGCGCGAACGAGCACCGCGGCCGTCGGCTCGGCGCGGCCCGTTTCATTTGTGCTGACGGATGGACCGTAATGGGGGTCTGGCCCGCTCCAGGGGGGGTGGGGCAGCTCTGCAGCCGTACCGCTCACTCGGCGTCTAACTCCCGGTACCGCGGCGCTCACTCCCCCGCTCGCGCCGGAGCACGCCGGCCCAGCCGGGCACTTCGGCGAAGTCAGAGTGACCGCGGCGCGGGCGGAGGTTATCCATCAGCGACTCCCACTCCCCAGCGCAGGGCGAAGAAGCGCGGCTGTCGGCGGCGCTGACCTCGCCGACGGCCAGTGACCTTGCTGCCGGTCAGCGGCGCCGGCGGCCCAGCGTGAGAGAGCGGCGGTCGAGATTTCGCCGGCCGGGCGCAGACCGGGCCGTGGGACGTCGCCGCCTCCGCCGCAGACTCCCACGCCGCCGAGCACGCACCGGCTCCGCCCCGGGGGAGCCGCGGAGCACACGGAGCGCGGAGCACACGCGAGGAGACCTCGGGCCCCTGACCTTGGCGCGCACAGCGAGCACGGGCATATACGGGGGAACGCTTGGGTCACGTCCCCAGTGCGTGCAGGAAGTAAGCCTATAAAATAACGCTCGGGGAGCATGTTCATGACGCCCGGCCAGATGCGCTGCGGACTCTCCGCTCATCCCACAGAGACACAGGCAATGGCGACACGACCTGCATGGCACCAGAAACGCCACAAGGATGCTTCATCGCCCGAGACACGGACAGCCCCCCCATCCCCCCCCCTTCACACCCCAAGCGACAGCAGCTGGCGCACGGCGGTTAGCACAGGCAACAGACGAGCACCGACAGTAAAATTAGCCGCGCTTATTAGCACATGTGCCGGCGGTCGACACGGGAGCCATCTGTGAAGGACAGGGATAACGTGCGAAGCGATGGGTGGTGGCCGGCCGCCGCAAGTTTCCAGCTAATTTCTCAGGAATAACGAGCGCCGCTCGGCTGCATCAGTGGGCGCACCCGCGCACTGTTCTCACTAATTAGTGCAAACGGCAGGCGGCGGTGGAGCCGTCGGCTCGGTTGCATATTTATGTGCTCCCTGGCCGGCCGGTGGCCAACCGCGCGGCGAGAGGGTGGCTCAAGCAGAAATCCGGCTCCTGCCAGCCGAGCACGGCACGGCCGCCTCCCACGCTCTGCCCGCCCGGCGCCGACGCCTCCCACGCTCTGCCCCGCCCTGCACGCTTGACCCGGCCCGCCGCCATCTGGGCCAGGCGTTTTTCGTCGACGTTTGAGTCCGACCCGGCATCCACGTTTTTACGTGCGATCCCCATTCATTTTTGCCGATGCAGTTCTGACCGTGATCTCGGTGAAGTGCATTGTCATCCAGTCTCCGCTCGTTTCGTCGCAAAAACTGGCGTACATCTAGCTGCGTGCCCATGAGACTTTCCTTCCCTTTCACTGCAAGATATCGGCAGGCCACGACTGTCTTCCCCTATTTCGACGGAAATGTACCCGCCCGTATCAGCCCTACCAAGTCAACTGATTAGCACAGTTCCTCTGATCAAAGGCCTACTGAAGCACGACATCCATTCTCAGAGAGCAGTCACGCGGACACACAAAGAATGACCTCACAAAACACGACGTACTAATTGGTTGCGTGGCGGAATCCATATCCCGTGGAATGTCAAGTCATCCCAGGCGGGCCCGACTGTCATGTCCAGGGCAGAAATTGTCTCAAGAAACCCACGGATGACGTCATCACGCCGGGACGGTTCTCACCGAGGGTCAGCCTGCCTCTTCTCGGTGCATCTGGCGCCATTTTGGGCATACAACAATGGTGCTGCCCCCCGGCGCAGTTATCAATAACGACGATATGACGTTACCAATCAGGCGGATCGCCCGCCAATAACGATAATTGCAGTGAAGTCCCTCGGCCCCTGACTGCCGCTCGCTCGGCGGGGTTGAATCAGGGCGGGTCCGTCCACGGCGCCAAACGCCACCGCCGGAGCCCGCCTGGCCGTCGCCGCGACGTGCCCACGGCGGCACGCGCGTGCAGCACGCGGCGGCAGCGCACGTGCGCGTGTGTTCCGCGTCAGAGGCGGCCGACAGGCGGGCAGAAATGCGATGCGCTGGGCGTGGCGGCGCGAGCGCGGCGGGAGGGCGGCCGGCATTAGGTGGGCGGCAGGCCGGCGCGGGCCGCCCGGCCAGCTCCGGGCAGGTGATGCACGGCCGCCGCAGGCCGCCACGGCTGCTCGGCCGGCCGGCCGGCGCCGCTCGTCTCGTCCGGCAGGCGGGTGTGGGTCGGCGGGTGGCGACGACGGAGCGGCTCAGTCGATCTATGGGAGGTACGGGGCTGGAGAACGGTTCACAGTTGAAAATTGAGGATGCTGAGGGTTTTCCAATAAAACAAAAACATGCACACAGATCAGAACCTACTCCTGCAAACTTATTTATTGTCAGCAAGGTAATGCTACACTGCAGCAGCGTACCATCTACAATAACTTAAGACGTTCTGTTTAGAAAGTCGTTTAACAGCATTCGCAAATCACCTGAACCGTTGTCAGCTTTTGCACTCGAAAGTAATAAACCCCAATAATTTGATGCTACATATTCGTGGGTGGGACAAATAGGAGGTCGGACATCGGACGTCGTCGAACCCTTGCGAACGTCCACATCAGTGCCGTCGCGGGCTCGAGAGATAGTGACGGAGTACCGAGAGAGCTTAAGTCAATTGAGATAGCCAACTGGTCGTGGTGGCCTGCCTGACAAGTGACATAAATACATATAATGCATTGGGTTGGCAAAAGTGCCGTCGAGATAAGGGAGATACGCGTAAAGCGAGACCAGGGAAATCCAAAAGAACGAGAGTGGGTGACGGAGATAGCAAGAGTGGAAGAGCAGGGATAAACGAGTGAGCGCCAAGCCACCAACACTAAGGATATTCGAACGGTACGTCGACAGCGAGGAGGCAGATCCGCAGAGAGACACGGGCAAGGGAAAGTGGCGCAGGGCCTCCATGACCCACAAACTTCAGCGGCGCGGCCCGCCCGCGTCACTGCGGCGCCCGCGGCAATGGCGGCGCGGTATGGCGTCATTGTGGCGCGCGGAAACGGCGCACAAGGCGCGCCGGCGCCTGGTACGGAGCCACCCGGTTAGCTCTGATTACTGTCCTGGGGGGAAATACGACTGGTCGTCGCGCAGAGTGCGGGAAAGTCGGCTCACCAGCCGCCCTCTCTCGCGGAAGCCCGACCCTGCCGCGGCGCACCGGCGACTCCCGGTCCTCAGGAAAGTGCGACGCGGCTTGGACAAACCATCCCACGCCGCGATCGCTGGTCCCAGCGCCGGACCCATGCGCTCGTCATTGTGCGGCTGGCGCGGCGCGGCGCGTCGTGCCCGTCTCAGCAGCGGCGCACGGGGGCCGTATTTACCCGATCGCCGGCGGGCGCCGCTTGCATCTGCAACACCGCACCGCTGCAATCCGTCAAGCCTGGGCTGGCCGGCCCCGGCGGTCGGGCACCCTGCCCTGCCCCGCGGCCGGCGCCGCCTGTTATTTTGCCGGTGCCCGGCGCGCCGTATTAGTTTATACTCCCGCGTTAACGCCAAATGATGATATACATGCGGAGCGATTTACTGCGGCAATAAGCGACGCGTTCCGGCACGTCACGCCGGATACCGCCGCCGCCCGGAGAACGCCGGGCCCGGACGACGCCTGCACCGCTGCTCTTCAATTGACAATTACCCGCTCAACACAATGATTAATGCACACGGACTAATTGACTAGAGGCGAGAATAAATCTCCGTGCGGCGCCGGCGGTCCCCAGAGCCGCGAGCGCGGCCGCCCGCCGGCCTCGCCCGCGTCCCCGTCCGCCGCCCATTTCTCTTCCCTTATGGTCGAGCTCGCATCCCTCGCGCTCTCTCCGCGCATCGCTCTCGCTCTCGCGCTCTCATCTATTCCCTCACTTAGCGGTGCTAAAGAAATACATGGGGCTCGCATGAGGAAGAAGAAGATGCTCCGGGCGACCGGGGCCAGGGCGGCGTACATTCCAATTAAGGTATACAGAGTCAGAGGTAATAACGCTGCTAAGAATGAGTTATACGGTGGTATATAAAGTTTATGAGACAGCCACGAGGAGAGGCCCGGCCAGATAGCGGGAACGAGAGAGTGTGGTTGAGCGAGCAAGAAAGAGAGAGAGAGAGGGTGTCTGATATAGACGAGATAGAGACGCTTATATGGAGGAAATGGACCAAGTAGGAAAGACAGAAAACAAATACTACAAGGGAATGTGGAATGGAGATAAATGAAAGCACTTTACGGCGGGGGAAAGTGAGTCTGGCCGGCTGATAGGGAACGATATACAGAGAAAGGCAGGGCACCCAGGAGACTCAAGTGGCACGCTGCGAACTCCTCGAATCCCAGGCGACCTCACAATCGAAACAGATTGAATACGTCGGGCGCTTCCGAGGCGGACGGCAGGCCGAGGCTGTCCGGGCGCCGGAAGCTCCAGCGACGACACCCGGCTGCCCAGCGATGGCAGGTACTCACCCCAGGCGTTTTGGACTGCGGTCCGAACGGGTATCTCGTCCAGTCCAGCATGTTCTCCTGCGTCGTGTCCAGCAGGCCCACTGCAACAGACAGGAGCGCAGTGTCACAGACGGCTTGGGTCGGAGCGCCTCACAAAGCTCGACCTCAGACTTCAAGCACGGCGACATCGCACGGGAAGAGCACCAAATGGCGCGCATATAAATCGTCCAGCCAAGTCAATGCCGCGTCACGGCGCCGCCGTCCGCCAGGGCGACACCGGGTGCGCGCCGGACGGAATGCAGGGGCGCGGGAGGATCGGGGGGGGGGGGGGAGGGGGCACCCGTGCGGGCCTGCAGTCGGCTTGAGCACGCCGGTCGGGCCGCTGGACGCTCCTCGAGCACGCCCCGGTGCGGTCTGTTCACACAGCGCGGCCGGCAGTCGCGGCACGTATCACCCCGCTGTGGTCGGCGGCCGCGCCTCCTGCAGCGGCTGGAACGGCGGCGTGCAGCCGAGGCTTTCGCAACGACGGAGCCGGCGGGTCGCGCGGACGGCCTGTGTCCGCCCACTGGCCGCCCGATGTCGCGGGGTCGGGAGACGAGGACGCGTCCCGCCGCTGTCGGACTCCGCCAGAGATCCGACTGGACCACGAGGGCATTCAGTTAGGCGAAGGCGCCGCTGGAGAGGGTCCTCTGCCAAGGAAGACGCCATGTTTCTCCGGCGGTTGGAGCGTGCCCGCCTACAAAAGCTCGAGTTGCGGACCGGTTCGCTCCCGGTGAGCCCACGTGGAAATGTATGAGAAGAGCCAAGTGACCGCCGGAACGGCCGCGCCAGCACCGGCTGAGGCGGTTAATGCTCCTGACGCCGTTAGCGCCCCCACGCACGTGCGTCGTGCGACACAGGCGTTCACGCCGGCTCGCGCTGCAGACGCCCCAGCGGCGCCCCCCGTCGCGCGCCGCGTCATTCTGCCGCGGTGACCACCTCGGCGCCGCACAATAGAGATACCGGGCCCCAGCCGCGATCTGCCGACCGGCCGCGATCATAAACCGTGCAACGCAACACTGCCGACGGGAAATAAAGCTGCAGCGCCGGTCGGGCTCCTGACCGCAGAGGTCACTCTCCAGCGGCGCGGCGCGGCGCCGTCGACCTAACGGGTCCTCGGCTAGCGCCGCCGCCAGTGGGTCGGCCGGCCGCCGCGCCGCCTCCGACGCCCGGTGGGGGGCGCGGCGCCCCACCCGGGGGTTGCCGGAGGCGCGGCGCCCCACCCGGCGGCCGAAGCTAGACCGGCTGGCCGCCGCCGCCGCTGATTTGTGTGTGGCCCGTCGCGGCCGTCAGATTCAGCTATCGGCCCATTATTTTCTCACCCTTTCTCCTGCGATGGTATCGGCCTGCGAGCCGTGTCCAAGGCCGGCAGGCGTCGGGCGCGTCACGCGCCGCGCCGCGCCGCTGCCGGGCGGTGCGGCGGCCAGGAAGCGCGGGGAGACCGCTGCCGCTCAGGTGGCCAGCCGGAACCGGTGCCCGGCCACCCGGTCCCAAAACGGCCCGGTTTGCTCATGATTTGCGGTGCCGCGCGCTGCGAAACACCGCCGCAATGACTCGGCCGCGCGGCGCAGTGATAAACATCGCTTTCCGCGAAGTGAACAAAGACGTGGCAGCTCAAGCATGCAAGCCCTGGGAAACTGGCCGGCGCATTTTCGCAGCGGTGCCTTTGACCGATCGGACACACCGACCCGGCCGGAGGCGCAGCCTCCCGCAGACGTGCCCTGCACACATCCATCTCCACTGGCAGCCTCGCGGCTAATTAATTTCTTACTTAATTTTTAGTGCCCAGTCCTTGCTACCAGGACCGGCCTCCAATAACTCGTGGGCGAGTCCACGCAGCGATCGGAGGGGAGGAACGACGCGAGCTGTCGAGAGACCAACGGACCTGTGTTCGTCGTCACACCAGCGTGTAGCGCCCAACCCGCCGATTGCCACTCGTACCGCACCCCGTCCGGCACCGACACATCGGCGGGAGGAACGCATCGAAGGCGACGCCGCGGAGCGCCGGCCCGGCCGCCCCTCGGCGCCGCGTGGACGCGCCCGGTCGGCCGTCAGATGAGACAGCGCAGGGTCGGCCCGGCGCCGAGGAGTAACGGTCCGGACCGCCGACGGTCGCGGCGCAGCACCATTCTTCGGCCGCCGCGGCGCGTCGCTCCATGCCGCCAGCCGCCGTCGGCCCGGCGCGAGCGCGCGTCCTCGCCGCCCACGGCTGCCCGTTGTACATCCGCGCCAGCGCTGCTGGAATCGTGCCCGACGTGGACACTAAATCCCGAAGGAGCTCATAACGGCGCCAGAGTCGCGCGAGAATCACGTGTGTTTGATGATATAAACACCCCGCAAATATCGGCCGTGATGAGTGACGTGGAAATAAACAAACAGCCGGAATACCTCTTGACTGGCGGATGGGTCCCACCGGGCCCAACCGAAAATACTCGTGGCGCCATCGACGTCTACCGACCACCTAGCTTGCCCAGCCCATGACGGCCAACGCAACACTTTAGCTTCTCTAAGAGATCCCTGGATTGCCGAAAGAAAGAAACGTCAAGCCCCAATCTTCAAAGACCCCTTTTTCTGAGCGGAGTGTCGCGCCAAAGAAAGATAGTTAAACTTCAGCAGGTAAGCCAAAAAGAACTCCTCCCGGCGCTATCATTCGATCACTGCGCGATAAACAAGAAAGGCGGAGCGGCGTTCGGCCTGGGCCGTCGGAGCCACCGGTCGGCCTCCCGGCGACCTTTCCTCAGACTTTCGCCCGCCAGTGGCCGCCCGCGGCCGAATCAAAACAGACGGCGGCAGGACGCCGTTTCCGGCCGGGCAGCGTCGCCGCCCGCGACGCCGATCGACTACAATGAACGGCGACATGGATTGCGTCCAAAATGACAGAAGTAACGCGAAAATAACAGGACATTAGCGGCGGCGGCAGGGGCGGCGTCAGCGGCGCATTTCAAGCGGGGAGGGGGGGGGGGGGGTGAGACGCGAGGCGGCGACGCTTCCGACACCGTCGCGTGGGAAGCTCGCGCTCGCGCGGCCATTTAACGACGGCGTCGCCTCGGGCCGTACGCAGCCGCGCTCTCTCCCACGCCGAGCTCGGCGCGCGCGCGACACGCCGGCAGCAGCGCGGCGGCGGCGAGCTGGCCGATCGCGCGACGAGCCCGCTCGGCGGAGCGAGGCGCCGCTCCACCCCAATCTGCTCATCAGGACTGCTTCGCAGCCCGCCGGCACGCAGCGGCGCGAAGCACGAGACGACGCCGGCCTGCCGCCGCCGAAAGCGATCACCGCCCGAGCGGCAATCAAGCGCGATCCGGCGCTGGCGCTTCGTTCGCGCCCGCCCGTCCCCATCCTTCTGGTTTATAACGTCATCCATTTCCGCCGTCCGCGCGCTCGAGACGGCGTCCTGGCGACGCGGCGGCGCGCCCGGCTCGTCCGGCTCTTCCCGGCGAAGGAAAAATGGAAATTAAAACAAGCAGCCGGATAATTACTCGGAAGTAGTCGTCACGCGCCAGCCTCCAGGTCGTGATGAAGAGGCGACAGCGCTGCCAGGTTGAATATTCATGACAGCCGGCTGGTTTACACGACGGCAGACCGCCGTCTGTCGGCAAGTCAACGAGCCTGACAGGCGGCGGCGCTTCCTTGTCACGGCCGCCGAATAAGCCATAAATACAGGACAGAGGTGCACAAGAAGACGGGAGACGCGTCCATAAGACGGACGTGGTTTTGGCATGTAATTCCGTGTCGATGAGCTTTAATTTCGGCCGGGGCTTCTGCACTTAGGGTGTGGAAGCTGTGCAGGAGTGGGCTGAAACAGGCAAAGATGTTGGTAATCTCAGTCATGCCCTTTCCCTCCTCTCACAAGTCTTAACATGTCCACCCATAATGGTTCAAAAAACGAAAAAACCTAATGCATCCTTTTGACATCATGCTACGGCGCCGGAACATCTTTGCTGCTTTACCTCTACCTGGCATCAACAACAAAAATGGCAAATTCCATTCGCTTCCGTGACGAGCAGACCCTGTCGACAGATCATACAAACAGACGAGAACAGCTTAGACAGGAAAACACCTTATCTGCGGGGCATTTGTTTTCCGTTCATTCGGTCGGACACGTCACTGACGTATCAGCCGGCCAATCAGCTGTTTTTCGGGGTCCGCCAGTAGGTTAGGCATGCTGCCGCTCCAGCCGGCTGCAGCCGTCCGTCCCTCCGCCGCAATATCGCGCCTTCTCTGACACGCTCGCCGTCTGAGGGCTCGCTTTCTCGCCCGGCCCGGGCCGGTCCACCAGCCCGACGCTGCCGGTGTTTTTTTTTCTGCGATGGGTCGCGTCGGCTCGGGCGACGGCCAACGCCGCGTTGTTTTCCGCCCAAGAGGGCGCTGAAGTCCGACAGAAGTTTACGGGCGAGACAAAAGAAATTACGGGACGTGTGAATTTACAAGGCGCGGCGTGGGATGGAGAGAGAAATTCGTCCGCGATGGCGAGCAGTCGCCACGCAGGAAAAGATCACGTGATGATGGGTGGAGGGCGAATGAATTGGCCGATATCTGATGAAGACAGGCCGGTGCGGGGTCGAGAACCAGCAGACATACCGGGCTTCAAAGTGGGTGAAAGTAGGTATCATGGCCGTATTGTAATTATACATCAAGATCACATTTTGAACTATATCATACTCTTCTCAAAGCGCTGCAAACGCAAGCACAACTTAAGAGCAGTTTGGTCTTTCGCAAACAATGGTACGAACAGCCAAACTTCATATTCAAAATCAGCGTATATGAATTATGAGCGTTTTGACAAAAGCGGCTATTTCGGCAAAATTAGCCAGCCCGTGGTGTGCACATGCTTGTGGGATGATTTCACCATAAGAGGCCGGCTCACCATCCGACGACAAAACATACCGAAGCAGAAGTGCGTTTTAAATTCATAGATCAGGGCAACGTTAATACCAAGACGTCTCGTCTGTCAGGGAACGGTTCTCATGCATCGTGTTTGGCTATTAATGCGTCAAGAGCTCAGGTAGCCTTTGACAGGACAGTTCCAGACATAATCGAACACGTGATCTTGCAAAGCGCCAGGGTTATCCACCGCGGTACGCCATCCAAGTCAAAACGCCACAACGATTATGCAAAGCACAAAACGCGCGGACAAACAGGCCCACCGCCTGCATGTGATCGACGAAGGCATTGCATTTCGCGGCACGTGCCTCACATCGGGCACAACCTTCGGATCGAGTCTGCTTCATCAATGCAGCGGTATTCCAGACAGGCCACCGGAGTTTTACATGGAAACGCTGCTGGTCTTAGCCGCACGAACCGGCGCGCCGTCTGCCTTCCAAAGCCTGCCGCCCCTTCAAAGCCCACGGGACCCGGTGGCATCTGCCGCCGGCAACTGAGAGCGATTTTTTGCTCAGCCGGACCAGCCAGTATCGTCGTCTGAGACGTGCCCGGTCGGGCAAGGCCTGACCTGACCCCAGCGCCAGCCGCCAGCAAATTAACCCTTCCGTCTTTCACGGCCCGATCATTTCCCTATCACGCGTCCGGCCGCGCCGAAAAATTAGCCCCCACAACCGCGCATTAGCTGGTTCGTGTTGGCCAGTTTTTACGCCGGTCCGGACGCATTATCACACTCGGGCCGAAGCGGCGCCGCGCCGCCGTGGGGGCCGCGCCCGGCCCACATCGTTTTTCGCGCCCGCGGTCGTCGACGTCGGTTGCAGATTTTTGCACCACCGCGCGCGACGCGCGGGCCAGTTTTTGCAATGTCTCAATTAGGCGCGCGATGAGAGCGGCGCGGTCGTCTCCGCGCGAGTGGCAAAGCGTTTCCACGGTCTCCAGCCGCGTCTCGGTCGTCTCCGGCCCGAGCCGGCCAGCGTTAATATACTGCAGTGGTGCGACCCCCGTCCCGTCAAAGGCCATGATGAAAGTGAGGATTTATGACGATTTATCTGCATTTTTCAGGGGCGATAAATCCTCGCCACCAATAAGTGGCAGCCGTGCGTGTGATGTCGCCGAATGGAGCCTTCCACTCGGCGACAGACTCGTATGATCTGGCGCCGATGATAATGCGCTAATTGAATTCCAATGGCGGATATTGCATGAACTCCCAGGCTGGTAATGGCTCGACAACGAACATATTGCCCGATAAACGGGAGGGGGCAACTGGCATGGTAAAGCATCCCCCTCGTGCCAATTTTAATACAGACCAATTACAGCGCCCACTTGCGTCCCTATATCATCTTAATGGCACACTCTAATTCGTTTATTAATCTCGTCCCTAATCCGGGAGCCACTACACAATTAAAGATACATTAAAACCGTTTGCATCCAGCACCCCGTCCATGCGCCCTTTGGCTATATGTTATCATTCGCCTCCGGACTGGACTGCCATCTGATACTGGGGAATAATTGTACTATTTGTCTCTATCATGAGAGGTCAAAAATCTCGGAAGCCATTTCCCGTCGGCAAAATGGCGCTTTACGAGCACCTGTTCAGAAGCCGAAACCGTGGCCTCACCAGTGAAAACTGCAGGACTATTTACTACCTGTTGAACCCGGGCTTGTGGTGATTTACGACAGCGAACACCGCCTCAAAATCCTCAACATGCGCAGAAAATGTCGGCCTACCCACGACCTGTCGCGAACACGCGTACATAGATGTCGCAGCGGCTTATAAAAAAGTCTCCTTTGAATGGGCCGCCGGTTCCGGACGGCACGCGCGGCGGCGGCTTAAAAGCCGGGCCATCGCGCCGGGTCGGCACAGCTGTCAGCCGCCAGCCGCCCAGCCGAACGCAGCCTCAGACAAAGCCAAGCCACCGCCGCAATTTTTAGATAGCGAAGCGATTGTGCCCGGGGGGCCAGCGCCGACTTTGAGCCAGGGCGCCCAGGGGAAATTTGGTAAACAGGATTTAGGAGCTGAGCGCTCGGGGCTTCGGCCAGGCAGGTCACGAGCGCAGATAGCGAGCCTGGTCTGCGGCTAGATTCAGCCGACAGTGGTACGCCGGTCCGTAAAAGCCAGCAGGCGTGCCGCGATACAATGGCTAATTGGACGTAAACGTTTGCCAGTTCCAGAAACTACACGTAACTCTCAGCTCTAGTTTCTCCGACACAAAGGGAGGAATGCGCATTGTCCCGGCATCCGGACATGTCGGATGGTGACGTTTGACGTGCGACAGTTACTAAAGTTGGACTTGACACCGTCAGGGCTGCGCCGGAACAGGTTTCCTGACACTCGCTCGTCTTGTAACGTTGCCACGTCACTCAAGTCCAGTGTTTTCGTCTCAGTTCTTGATGTTGGAGCAGTGAGCTTTAGCAAATAATTAGTACAGGCCTGGACATGTGAGAGATTGACAGCCGGTGATGCACATAGCCAAACTAAGTCCATAACTAACCTTACACGTGTCAGGCCTACACGTATGCAAAACGTGAGAGGCATTGGCAGCAATACGTCAATACATAAGGAATTACGACTTATCTGTGACTGTACCTCGAGCTGTCATGTAAGCGTTAAAGCGCTCCATGAAATTCAGCGAACTTATGACAGCCATGCACGGGTTGATTTCTGCCGCTTTAAAATTAACGTAATTCAGGAAACGTGGAGACTAAGCTCTACGTCATAGCCCACAAAGTGTGCAAAGCACAGAAGCCCGACAAGGAAGCCAGCCCCCTTCGCTTACCATGGCCGACTCGGCTCAGCTGTCTCGCCGTCCAGCTGTCGTGTCACGCGGACACCCGACACTCAGCGCCGACCCTCACACGCGGCTCAGCCTCCTGACGCGCCCGTCCCTCCCCACCGCCCGTCGCAGACACCGGGGTGCAGCCAAACATCAGCAAACGGAAGAGAGAGAGAGAGCCGGCAACAGCAGGCGAACGCCGGGCACCAGGCGACAGGGCGACACAACTTGATCCGTTTCCAGGCCGTCTGCGCTGACCTGTCGCGTGGGAGCGGAGCAGAGTGGAACGGCGTGCACACGAGCGAAGTCAGGAGACAGCGCCGCCTCACGCCGCGCGGTCGACGCCGTCGGGGCCGCTCCTTCGCCTTTGTTTACGCTGTCAAGCCGGGCAGGTGGAGGCGCCGTCATCTTTTTATCTGCGCCGACCGTCGCCCACGCGGCCCGTCCGAGCCGCCGCGGCAGCTGGCCGTCGGACTGCGCCGCGTCGCCTGTGCGGTCCGTCCACCTGTGACGCCCGACGCCAGAGCTGCGCGCCTGACGGACAGGCGCGGCGGCCGAACAAACGGGGCCTGCATCGCGGCGGGCGCCGGCGCGGAACACGGCGGGCGCAGAACACGGCGGGCGCGGCGACGGCACGCGGTGACGGACGGCACCGGAGCCGGGAGCCGGGAGTCGGGAGCCGGGACCGACGCCGGTCGCGTCGACAGGCCACGGAGCCGCTCCCCGCAGACGACAGAGGAGACAAACGGTGGGATCCGTCGCGACATCCGGCCAGCGCCGGGTGGATATGGCTGGAGCGTGCGGCATGGCAGGTCTGGCAGCCACAGTCGCGGCAACTTCCGTAAGAATTAACATGAGTTTAGCATTTCCCATTGATGGCTTCTGCTTCCGGCGGCTTTGCCACGCCGGCTTCCCCGAACATTCTCAACTCTGGCGTTGGCATTCTCAACCGCGGCCGGAGCCCGGCGGGAACCTCCTCGGCGTGGCCGTCTCGTCTCGGGGCGGCGCGCGGCGGCCGCTGTTCGTTAGTGACGCCTCTCGAGAGAAGCCGCCGGCGCCGACCGCTCGGTGATGAGCCGACGTGGACAAAGGCGGCGGCGGCGGCGGCGGCGGCGGCGCGGCTCGCGCGCGGCCTCCGCCGCTGAGGGCGGATCAGGGCCGCCGGTCCGTCGACCTCGGCCGAGCCGGGCGCGCCGCCGTCGCCGACCGTCCGGCTCATGACACCCAGAGATCAACTCCCGCTACGGCCCCTGGTCCCCGGGTCGATCCGCGGAAGGCGCCGCGAGTCGGCCAGGGAAGACTGGTCAGCGCTGCCTTCTCGCACCTGCCAGCCTGTCCGCGTCAGCCGTTCCCCCACTCCTGCAGCATCGACGTTAGGTGACCCGTGCCCACTTCTCCAACCTCGGTTTTCTGTGTTTGCCGGCGTCACCCAAAACGGCAAATATGCGTGTAGCGTGCCCGATCATCTACACAAGCAAGCGTAGCGTCGGCTCCCGGTACCTGCTTGGCTGGCGCCCCCCCCCCCCCTCGACTCAGCCACCGTAGATTGTCGCTGGACAGCCATCTCCAGTTCTCGCCGCTCGTGTGCGTCGCACCGCGTCGGCGCCGATGTGGTGTTTCATCGGGCTCGACGCCGGCGACGGACCGGCCCAGCGCAGCGGTCATCGCTCACGCGGCGCCGCCGTCCCATCGTTCCTGGTCAAACAGAATTACCTACCCCAAATTGGCAACAATGGCCCGCTCGGTCGCCGATGACGGATCGACGCGACCGACGATTTCCTGTCCGTCGACGGCGGCGGCGCGCGGCGCGCGCCGACGACGGGACGCCACGATAGCGGCTGCTGATAAATGAATTTTTATTCATCGCGGTGCACCGGCCGTGAGAAATGGCGGCGGACACGTCAGCGTGTCGCGCGCCGGACGGCGGGCCGCCGCGCGACGCGCTGGCGGGAGATGGATGGACGGGCGAGTGGGAGGGGGCGTCCGCCGCGCGCAGACGAGCGGATCATGGAGCCACTGTCGGCGCGATGGGCGGATCAGGGCGAGAGCCGCCGCAGATGGCCCAGTCCCGAGTCATTCTCCGTCAGATAGCTGGATCATCGCGGCGCTCTGATGCTGAGGGGCGGTTCACGCAGAATAGTGTGGAGCACTGAGATGCCGGTGCCTTCAAATAAAATGTCACGGAGCAGTGCGCCGCAGATTATTCAACCACGAGGAATGCTGTCCACACGATTTCAGTTCCGAAACGCGATTTCAGGGCGCTTCTGGAGGAACATGGATGCGCACGTCATCAAGGTAGCAAGGAAGCGTGATTTTTTTCGGAACCACAGCCCAAATAGCTTTAGCCCCTCTGCCACGCAAGCATGACGCAAGAGCCCGCATGCTCAAATAGCTTGATCATGGAGGAAAACTGTCACGAGACCGGTGAATCACGCCGCCACCATGACGCGTGATCTGCAACATCACTGCATCTTTCCGACGTGTGTCGCATGAAGTCGCTTCCGACGACGCACGAGTTTCCCACGGTTTGGCGTTGTGCACGCCATGCTGTCAACGAAGCCATTGTCCGACGGGCGGCGCGGAACCAGACGCTGAACACATGGCGGGCCGGCCACGGCAGCTGTCGGCGGGAGGTGGAACTTGACTGGAGCCAGGCCCCTCCAACACGTGTAGGGGAGAAGGTGCCACAGTCACTGGTCCCCCCCCCCCACCCCGCCTCCACCACACCCCCACCACCACCACTACCCGATGCGTGCGCCGGTCCCCACCGAGCCGCTAAGCTCCCTTTCCCTCCCCCGCTGCCTCAACTACGTCCGTGCCAGCACCGAACGGCTTACAAAAGCCTAACACACACCTCGACTTATACCAATGTCGGCCACCTGCTCGGGCGGCGGCGCCGCTAACGACTCGCGCGGCCGGCTGTCGCGCGCCGGCACGCGAGTCGTCCCGGCCGCTGCGGCGCCGCCGCCGTCGTGCCTGACACGGCCGGGTCACCGGACGCTCACGAGGCGCTGTCGCCCTAGACCGGCGCGTAACGAGCCCGAATTACGCTGATGGCGGCGGCGGAGGCGGCGGAGGCGGTGGCGGCGGTGGCGCGGCGGACGCTGTGCGTGCCGGCCGTGCGTGCCGGCGGCCCGTTTGTGGCGAAGCTCTGCGATGAGCCGGGCGAGAGAGCGTCTACCGGGGTCGCGGCGGCTCGGAGTCGTCCCGGCGCCGGCCGCGGCAGCTGTCTGCGTGTCGGTCAGCGCCGACGGAGGGGGCGCGGCGCTGGCCGCTGCGCTGCCCTGCACCGCGGGCGCCGGCAGGGAGCTCAACGCCGCGGCGTCCAGACTCGCCCCCGAATCGCGCGCCCGAAATGCAAGTTCACAAAGCGGGCTTGAACCGAGGACGCACCGCGCCAGCTCAGACCGCCAGTGCTCCAAGCCGCGCGCCCAAAGCGCGGCCTTCATTCGCGTTCCCAAACCGCACGTTGAAGACGCCAGCCAACGCCGGTCTGGGAGCGCGCGCCGCGATCAAACGGCGCGACCTCGCCAGCCGGCTCAGGTCGCCCGGCAAACAGCGCCGCCCATTTGCACACGTGTTTTCCTTTGTGGCAACATCAAACAGGCCGTGTGAGCGGCGGCCGTGCGGCGGGGATCGGTGTCGGCGCGGCTCGCCACACGGCGACGTCTGCCGCCCGCCCGCGCCGCCGATGGGCCATCGCTCAGCGCCGGTGAGAACGGCGCGCGCCGCGGCCAGATGGACGTCTGCACGGCCTACCGGTGAGGGCCGCTCTCTCACCGGCCGGCGCCCAGTGCCGGACGCGCCGCCGCGCTGTCGCATCAACATGCAGCGCGCGACGCCCGGCCGGAGCACACTGACTCGTCCCAGCACCGGCTGATTTCTATTACTGGGCAGCGCGTCCATGCGCGCTTTTAGCTCGCGTGCGGACGTCATCTGGACGACAGATCAGATTAGAATCGGATGGTATTCCGTGAGCGTGCTCCCTGACCGTCCAGTGCGGGGCGCCGTCGCTTGCGGCGAGGAGGGAGCGGAGGAGGGCCGGTCGGCCGCATCGCTCCCAAGAATGTGAAATACTGCACGGAATGGCTGCCCCGATGCAGTCTTGCTGGTATGCCGTGACCGTGTGATGAGAGCAAACGGGCTCATGTGGAATTTCCACCGGGGGAGATATCAACGAAACGGTTCGCACTAATGCACTGCCGTCAATTACCCCGCAGATGAGGCCTTACTTACCGACGCTGGCCAATTATCGCATGCCAGCGTTCGATCCGTCCGCGGTGCCCCCGCGCCGCGGACGGCGGCCATTTCCGGCGGTGCCCGGCTGCGTGCCCGCCGGCGACCCGCCCCGACCTGCGGCGGCACGCAGCCTACCTCTGCCATCGGCAACAGGTCCGGTCGCGACCGCAGCGTCTACTGCAGCACCGCCGCCGCTGTCGCCGCCGCCGTCGCCGCCACCGCCGCCGCCGCACGGCAGCAGCCGGGTAATTAATGCGCTATCAGATGGCCGCCGAGACGTGACGGCGGCGGCGCGGCCGACACTTACTGTCAGGGCGCGGCGGGCAGGCCGTCGCTCGCCGAAAAACGGCGATAAACGTCGGCTACCTGCCCGCCGATCGGCGCCGATCGCGCGCCACGAGAGGACGCCACCGGCTGATTGCAGCTGCCATGGAGGACGGACGGGGGGCGACAGAGGAGCGGAGCCGCAGCCGGACAGGCGGCCGGTGACGGCGGGGAGCGAGAGGCGGCGGCGGGTAGCGAGAGGCGGCGGCGGGTAGCGAGAGACGCCGGCGGGGAGCGAGAGGCGACGGCGGGGAGCGAGAGACGCCGGCGGGGAGCGAGAGGCGACGGCGGGTGGCGAGTGGCGGCGGCGGGAGCGAGAGGCGACGGCGCAAGCCGAGGCTCGGATGAACGCCCGGCGGCCCGGCGGCCGCGGGCGGGCGGGCGGGCAGCGCGGCAGCAGGCAGTGGCAGATGCTGCCGGGACGCTCGGCGGCGGCGGACGCTGCGGTCGGCACCGGCCATGGCTCCGTTTTTGCTGACGTTAAGTGGCGCGGCCGGCCGAGCCACTCAATTGCAGGCCCGGGCGACCGCAGCCGGCGCTGACCCAGATACACGGGCGGCCCGTGTCGCCGGCCGCTAATGGCTTCTTAATCGCGCCACTCACCGGCGGCGGCCGGACGGAGCCGGTCAGGGCTGACTGACGCGGTGCCGCGCCGGCGCCGGGCCGACGCATCGGGGACCGGACCACGCGGCCAGCGGGATGTCCCGCGCGGTGTCGGCCCAGTCGGGTGGCGCACCGTCCACAAATAAACGGGGCCCGTCCATGGAGGGGGAGCGGGCGCGAACGGCGCCCGACGAGGCGTGTCGTCGACAGCGGCCGGCTGCTGCGCCAGCCCAGCCGTCCGGCTGGTGAATACCTCGCTGACAGCCGGCCCTACCTGCCGAGGGCCTAACGAGCGCGGCAATCCCGAGGTTTTCAGGAGATGGCGGGTGCCGAGGGCGCTGCTCGGGGCATAGGGCAGCCGCTGTCGCCGCTTTCTCCGGCGCGTCGCCTCGCGGCACGGCGCGGCCGGGTCACGGGGGAGCGTTGCCGCGGTCGCCGGCGCGCCCCAGGCGGAGCCGCGCGCGGCTGCAGACCCGCGCTCCGGCTGCAGCTCGAACGGCGTCCCATCACGACCGCCGCTAGAAATGGGGGGATTAAATCCGACAGCAGGAGATGAGTTGCGACAATGGCCCCACTAAGGGCGGCGCCGCTCCGCCTAACGCCGACCAACACACGCCAACGCCGCGCAGAGAGAAACCGCGGAGGCCACGGCGGCCCGGTAAAAACCGCCTTCTCAACCGGCCGCCGCCCGCTCAACGCCAGACGCGTGCGCAGGGGGAGGCAGAGGGGACGATAGGGGGAGGCGGAGGGGACGATGTGTGACGTCACGGCGGGTCCCTGCCGTGTGTCAGCGATCTACGGACCGCATCCAGACTGCACACCCTGTTCTGGAGAGTTTCGATGCGCCCTCCTTCCCACACGCCCGAGACGCTCGCGGCGCGCCCGCTGAGCACTGATGGATATCATTAAGAGTCCAATTAAACGGCGGGCGGGCGACGGCAGGCAAACGGCTGCCGATACCGGGCGGCGATTAGCAGCCGGTAAACAAAGCGGCGGCGGCAGCGGCGCGGCCTCGACGGCCGACGCTCCGATCCGTCAGCGAGGAGGCCGCCGGCCAGCGCGCCGTTTTTCTGGCGGGAGCGTGCGTGCGGCCGCCGCGCGCCGTGCCGCGGTCGGACAATGCCGCCGCCGGACGCCCCCGTCGGTAGCCGGCGCCACTTTGGCCGTCCAGGGACGGTCGGGACGTGCCGCCGCCACGACCGCGGCCCGCCGACGGCCCGTTTTTGCCCATGCCCCAGATGGGGCTTTTATTGCCACTCCAGTGACATTTCTGCTAAATTTGGCGCGCCCTATTGCGCCACCCGGCTGCCCTCCCCGCTCCTCAGTGGCGGAGCCGCCAGCAAAAACGACGGATGCGGTGGGGGACTCACACCCGCCACATAACGCCCCAGTGAAACACGCAAAAAAACAGCAACAGCCACTCGGTTATGTCCCCGGGCGCTCTTAGTCGGCATCGCTGCGCCCTTCTTCGGCGCCGGGTGAGCCAGCCAGCGACGCCGAGCGAGCGTGCACACGGCGCCGGTGTGCGGACCGGTATCATTCGCAATCAGCCCCATTCCATCATCATTCATCCATCCCCCGTCGGCGCCGCTGGCCGGCACGCAACTCGGCCGGCAGACAGTAATGGCGCTAAGGCCACACGCAGGCGAGGTGGCGTCCGGTCGTGGCCGGCTCGGCCTCGGGCTGGGAGCGGACCGGCCGTCAGCCCGCGATCCGGCCGGGGTCCCAGGGCCACAGGTCGCTGCCAAGGGCGCTAGCATTGGACGGTCCCGGCCGGCGAGCACTGTGACGTTCACCGGGTGCCGGCTGCCAGCCACTCCGGTCCGCACAAGCAGGGCCTTCGGTTCGACTCAGTCATCTTCGCAGTAAGCCGCACTGAACGGGTGCTCATCTTCAGACGACACAGCGCCGCGAGTCAGAGTCCACACTCGAAAGCGTAGCGTCCCGGTAAACAGTGAAATCACCCCAATCTGCGACGCAAAACCGACGCAACTCAGGCGAGCATTTCACACGGGCGGCTGCACCAGCTACTGAGGCATCTTCCCGCCAAAGAGGCCTACTCCAGGGCAGCAGGGGCCCGGCCCAGTCCGACTCGCGGTCGCCGCCGGCGCGCGGCACGGGCCACGGTCACGGCTCGGCGCGAACGTCAAGATAAAAGCCAGACCGTTCATTAACCTATTAGCTGGACAGGCCGAAACTGGGTCCGCGCGCCGCCATTTGCATGCTGCGGCAGCCGGCCAAATGGCCCAGGGGGGGGGGGGGGGTCCCGATCCGGTCCGGTCCGGTCCGGTCGCTTACCTTCCTCGGCGCGAGCGCCCGGCCAGGCCAGCAGGGCCAGCAGGACCGCCGACGTGAGCACCAGCGCCATCTTGGTCAGTGCAGGTCACCACACATAGTCACCTGCGGCACAGAGCGGGGTCGGTCAGCACGCGTCACAACACGAGGTCACCTGCCGCTGCCATCGGATTGCGTAGGTCACGCATGGCAGGTAGGGGATGGAGAGTGGAGCGTTAGAGGCGAACAATGCGCGCGGTGTCGCAATAGTGTGCAAGTGTGGAAACAATAAATCACACCCGAAAACGCATCTCATCACACACCAGAAGCTTAGCGTGGAATTCCCCGGCGAGTTCCCCACGTGCCTGGCGTAGGCCACGACAGGCGGCGGCCTGGCCGGCCGCAGCAGCGCCTGCAGACCGGGCGGCCAGGTGGCGGCCGGTGGGCGCACGCAAGCCCGCCTTTGGAGCGGGCGGGCCGCCGCGCCGGCCGCGCCGCGCCACGCATCGGCAGACGGCGCGACGGCGGCCGCAGCACCTGCGTCCGCCGCGCCGGCCCGTCGCCGCGGCATTTTTCGCCGAACTGGCAACAGATTTTCCTAGGCTGAGTCAGGCGCGGCGCCCGGCGCGTCGAGTCACGCGGGCCTGCGCCTGCCGCGAGCGCTCAGGCGCGGCACCAGCGCGCGCCGCCCACTGTGCACCTGTTTGTGTTCGGCGCCCGTGTGTTGTCGCAGCGCCGGGCGACAATCGCAGTGCGCCTGGCCGAGACGCGCCAGTCGGCCGGCCCCGACGGCCGCCGGCGCCGCTGTTGTGATAGATACCGGGTTTTGGTAAATACATAAACAGCACACAAATGGCCGTAATGGATCCCGGGTCGGGGTGACAGGCGGCCGAGCAAAAAGGCAGAGGGTGGCGTCGCGGTGGGAACGGAGTGCGGCGGCGCGCGGCTCGAGACGTCTGAGGACAGGCGGCGAGCCGGGACGCCAAGAGGCGACTCGAGGCGGCACGAGACCGGTCGGCATGCATGGTGACCTCACAAACGAAAGCGATCCAAAGCCGGCAGCAAGAAGAAGTGCATCCGCGTGACGTGTCGTGTGAGATACCATCGGATCAGCAGATGGTCACGGTCCAGAGTCGCGCCCCGTACAAAAATGGCCTCTGTCGTGCTGCGCTCGGCCGTCGCGGAGGCGTCCTGCAGCTGCGCGGCGCCGCGACTGCAGTCCACCTTCGCGCGCTCCGGCGGCGTGCGCTGCCCCGGCGCCCGGCAGCCGTCCGCACCGCTGCCCACACAGACGGCGGCCCGCGCCCAGACCCGCCGCCGCCGGCCGGCCGCTGAGACCCGCCGCCTGCGCAAACGTCGCCGGCAAACAGCGACGCTCCGACCGCTGATCCGTCACGAGCGTAAAACAGGCCGCGGCGCAGCGCGACACGGCGCGGCGCGGCGCGGCGCGGTGCGACGCCCCCGATGCAGCACGCTCGCCGCGACCACCCACTCCCGCCGGCGACGACGCGACGTTTATTTATTTTCCGACGGCGTGAGGCCGTCGCGGGGCGTCGCAAACGATGTTTGCGCGCCTAAAAAGCTTTCAGTCAACTGCGAAAAGTGGTGAATTAGTGTCCTATTGTGCCGGTCTGGGTGGCACGCGCTCGGGGCGGTCGCCGGCATAAAATGCATCGCCTTACGTCAATACACCATTCGGAGTCCAGGTTTCGGAAGAACATCGATCGCGTCATTAGGTGTAATTGTTTTCGCCAGAACGGCGGCCATTCCCGGCCGCCGAGGGCTCATCAGGCGTATTGTTGGGGCTAATTATCGCCGGTGTATTTGGTCGGTGATACCGTGCCAGCAGTCAATCCTTCCCCGGGCCGGGCTGCGACGCCGCCGCGCCGGCAGCCGTCGCTGCCGTCGCCGCCGCGCGTCGGCCGCCTCAGAGATTAATCGTGCTGCAGGCACGCCCGGCATTCGGGTCGGGCCGGACGGGCGACGCTGCGCCGCGGCCGGCTCAGGACCAGGTGGCCATCTCGCGCGCAGGGGTGCCCCCGCATTCCACGCGCCGGGCGCACGTAAATCGCGCGGCCGCGACATGAAAAGCCGGCGGACGCGGACGCGGCGGAGGACGGGGCGGCGGCGGCGGCGGCGGCGGCGCGGCCCTAGCCACGCTCGCGGTAAACAGTGCGGCCAGGTAAGCGGGTCGCGACGCCCGCCGACCGCCCGCCAGATAACCGGGCCGCTCAATGGCGGCGCTGGCGGACAAACAACAGCGCCGGGCGGCGGGGAGGCGGCCGGGCCGCCGGCCGCCTCCCCGCCGCTGCCGGGACGGAGCGCTCGCACCGGGCGAGCCTGCTGAAGCGCCTCTGTGCCTCTGCACGCGTAGGATCGGCCCGCCGCCACGGCCGCGTCCAACAGTGAGCTGCTGTCCCCTCAGACGGGCTCGGTCGGCCGCCGGCGGGCCCGCTCCGTAGTCGACGGCGGCAGCGCCGTCTGACGCGTGACTGACGCGGGACGGCGCGGCGCTGACAGGTCCTGGCTGACAGCCGCCGGAATGTCGTCGCGACGCGTCCCCCTGTCAGCGGCCGACGAGACGCTCGCCGCGGCGGCCCGGCCACCACGCCGGAGCCTCCCTGTATCCCTGCGCCGGAGCGATGCTGCCTCCGCTCGGGGCGCCTCGGCGTCATCAGACACGGCGCCGGCGGCCACCGCCGCCCCGCACCTGCCTCTCCGCCGCCGGCCGTCAGCTGTCGTCAGCGCCAGTCTCTCTGTCATCGGCGCCGGCTGCAGTGACGTCATGCACCCGCGGGCGCTGCCGGCGGCGGCCGGTCGCGGCGCGAGGTGGGGTCGCCTTGAGCGCCGTGCCGGCGATTCGCGGCCGTTCCTCGCCGTCGCCGCCGCCGGCGACCGGGCGGGCGCGACTCGTCGCTTCACGCGCGGCTGGAGCGAGGAGGGACAATTTCCGGCGGACGGACGATGGGCGAGGCCGTGGCCACCGGCGTCGCCCGTCTGGCCAGCGCGCCGCGCGGATGGCGATGCGGCGCCGACCGACTCACCAGCGGACGCCTTCGAGTTGGAGCACGTTCCCCGGCGGGACAAGGTAACACGAAGCCGGTCGGGCCGCCGCCGCGCGGACAAAGTGAGCCGAGGTGTTGCCGAGGTGCTTTGTCCGCCGGCTGTTTAGCGCAAATGGGCCGATAATCGCCGCCGCTGTATACTCCCCCTTCTCGCTTCACGCTCCTCCTTTCTCCCCTGTGTAGCGCGCTGGGCTGTTTCCGCCGCCAGCCGGCCTGCCAAACCGCCGACCGTCCGGTCCGTAGAGGGCATACAGCCGCCACATCCCAGGTGAATATCGACCGTATCGCCGAACTAATGCTCGGCCGGACAGGACGGGTGATTTCGGCTGGCGATCAGATGAGATATCGTCCTTATGACGTCGACAAAGGCCCAAGAAGGTTTGGCTCTGCCATTTTAAAGCACCCGGCGATAAAGCATCGATGGACGCGACCGTGAGGGAGCAGGTAACCTTAGCCGGAGATGGGGTCCGATACGCGGCGTCAAATCAGCACCCAACGCTGGAGGCAGACGGGACCCGGGCCGGTACGCAAGGTGACAGGGCCGCTGCCAACTTCGCCGCCGCCGCCCAACTTCCCTCCTTAATCGCTGCGCGCGACAGTCGGCCAAACTTTCGCAGCGCGAGATGCAGATGCTCCCGACGCGGCGCGGTCAACAACGCCTTAAACTCGCGCCGACACCAGCGACGCCACCGTCACGCGCGCCTTAAACTCGCGCCGACACCAGCGACGCCACCGCCGCCGGAGGCGCGTTCGGACCGACCGCCCGACCACCGCGCGCGGGGCGGCGCACCGCGGCGCCCCTGCACGTGCACGGTCGTGACGGCCGCGGCGCCCGCGGCCCGCACCGTGACGGCCAGACAGCCGCCTCCAATTACCGCCCCGCGCGCCGGCACCGTAATGCTAATGTAGTGCCTGCACCGCGCCGCATGCAGACTCCACACACGCCGCGCTCCGTCCACGACCTTCACCCTGCAAATCAGTGACCTGTTATTAATTGCACCCGCTCGGGCGCGTCTCAATCAACAGGGCTCGCTCGGGCGCCCGTCACCAGCCAGCAGGGATTGATGGGAAAACGGCACGGCCGGATGTGCTCTCGGCAGCGCTGGGTTTACTTGTTTGCCACTCGCAGACAGCCCTGCGCAATACGTGCATCTTTTCGCGGAAGCACACTCGCGAAAACTGAACCAGAACTCTTCAGACAAGAGCGTTAATAAAGCTTCTTCAAGTTTGCCTTAGTTTACATTGAACCTCAACTGAAACTTCAAGTGCTTGCCATCTCTCTCCAGCGCCGACCAAAAATCATATTCAAGCACAAAGTTCGCCACATGAGGGCTTTGGTAGCTGCGCCTTCACCCAGTAATTCACAAACACAGCAGCGAGCTAGCAGGCGGGTTCAAACACCGCCCATGTCAATGCTGACATGGCAGGTGCGCTGACCAGCATCGACATGGAGTTGCTCGCCGTTACTGGCGGGTATTTATCGTCTGAGAACAGGAATGGCCAGGCCAGACCATTCCTGTTCTCGGACGATAACTCAGACGATCCGACGATAACACAGGCCGGTGTAACGAAAACCATCTGAAGACAGATGTATTTTCGTCCCGATCGTCGGATCGGTTCGGCCCGGCTCGTCTCCTCCGCACCGCTGCTCGTGCAGCGGCGCTGATCTCCGGCGCGCCCGCGACCGACAGCACACCTCCGCTGGCGGCATGCTGCAGATAAAAGCCCGAGCATCTCACCCGAACGGCAAATGCGAAGCCCGTGGCCGCCTCGGCGCTGCGCGACAAAGGGCTGCCGATCGAGGTGTCATTAATTAGTGAGTTGGCTTCCGGCTCAGTCAGCTGAAGGGTGCCAATGAACGGAAATGTCTGAACGGGGACGGAGAGGTCGGCCGACCGGGAAGCGCACACGAACGAACGGAGATCGAGGCAGAACAGCGGACACTGCACGTGAAGATCGACGAATAAGAGCAGCGGGCACACAACAGGACCTGCGAAGCCGAGTAGAGACAAGCACACGGCCGAAAGGGCAGCACAGGCCCCTCGAACTTCGACTGTGTACACCTTTCCTATCCGACTCCTCATAGCAGTGGGTGATTGCTACGTTCCTCCCCGCCTGCTGAAGGCAGCGCTGCCCCCGTCTCTCCCAGCGGCGGAGAAGACATCTTTGAGCCGGCGGCTGCGCAGTGCGCGTGCCATCGCAGCACGAGGCCGCGTGAGGGGCTGCGGACTCCCCTTAAAAACGGGCCGCCGGCCTGAGCGATCGGTGCCGCCTGGGTGGGCGGGCGGCCTTGTGCACCGCCGTGCACCGCCAAAAACCGCAGCCCCCCGCGCGCCGCCCGCTCCCAGCGCATCTGCATACATAGAGAGGCGTCATGTTTAATGTATGCGCCGGGTTCCCAGGACGGCCGGCGCCGCCGCCGCGCTGGATGCGTTCTCCGCGCTGCCGGCAGTGCGGCGGCGTGGCTTTTTCTCGCGGCGTGCGAAGAGTCGGCGCCGGTGACCTCTTGGGGGCGCCACAGGTGGAGCCGGTGACCGTGGGGTGTGGCGAATGCCGTGCTTCGAGGACCGGGCTCGCTTCAAAGCAAAACAGCAGATCCGTCTTCACGGGACACGCCTGTCGCATCCACTGGCACGCCCGCCCTGGCCGACCGTTTTTGTAAACAATGGCTGCTCTCTTCTGCCTTCTGCCCTACCTTACGTCCCACGATCTGTGCGACGACTCAGTCCATGCATCTTAGTCCGAAATCGTTAGAGTGCTCTCGCTGCTGATAACCCTGCTCACCTTTTCCGACCATCGCTGTTTGCAGTACATTCGAATGCGAAAAGGCACCGCTTATTCGGGTCTATCGGCTAGCGCGCTGCGTTCCCTTTCACCGACAGGGTCCAGCGTCGAGATGGGTTCTGTATGGAACTCATAGCAGCGTTGGCGTTACATCCAGCCCAGACGAAAACTGCTCAATGTTTTACTGCGAACTCCGAACCTTGCGTGCGGCTGGCATCATAACAAGCCCGCCAGTCTGCACGAAATAATACATTATTCAATTATTTGTGCGAGCCCACCCAGCATAATGAAATGGGAAAACCAAGCGAGCTCGAAAGCAGGTGAACCAGCGGCGCTGGCCGTCGCATTACCACTTCCAGGTGCGGCTGCCAGTCACAACAACGGTAGGGCGCTGGCGCGCGCCTCGGGGCTGACATCTGGGAAATTTCGTTTCTAAATCCCCACTCAGGCGACCGTAACAAAAATGGAACAGTCAGATTGTGCCCCGAAACCGCCGTTTAAGTGGGGCTTAATGTAATTCGATGTCGTAACAGGTCCGACAAATGTATGGAAACAGCGTATTAGGGGAAAGGCACGTCCGACTGTCACGTAAAAGTCGGCACAAACAAAAGATAAAGGCACCCCGAGATAAACCCAAAAGCGACTTCAAAACAGATGCTGGAAATTCCAGCAGGAACACGGGACATATACGCGGAATTCCCGCAGCCCGGAAGCCTGTCAGGCATGGGGACACTGCTCACCACAGCATTTAGGCCTTACAGCAGCGCAGCGCGCAACCACGTGAGCACGTGAGCAGCAAATTCCCAAACCCATGCAGCAGCTACAAGAATTAACTGAATGCCACTGTCAGCGATGACGTCAGCTGGAGATTAACTAGTTGGGTAATGTTAAGTCGTCTCATTACTGAACATAACCCTGCTCAACCGTGCTCCGTTTGTGTCCTACGACAGCGAGGCTTACTAATGCCAGTTGCATGGGCGCCACTAGCTCTCTGTTTATTACAACTGAATGCTTCCGTTGATTGATGACGCATACTTTCCACCAGCCAAAAGACTTTTTCAAAGTTCCGGAGAGGTAAATTGGGTGCCAGAAAATGAGAATAAGAATACTTCCTGGCGAAATTCTTTCGCCACGTCCTAGAAATGAAAGCGGTTTGAGGACAAAGTTTTGGCTATCGTATCAAGATGAATCCATTTCTTGGACGGGTTCCGCTGGAGGTGCTAAACTTCGGAATTCAAAACTTCTCAACTGTCAGCTAGATCATAACCGCTTGATATACAGCACAGCGTTGTGAAAATTGGGCCCCGGCCTAGTAAACAGCAAAGCTGGGGAAAACACCATGGCCTGCCGTAAACAGGTCTCCCAAGTTTTGCTGGCGTGGTGTCAACACACATTAATCCGTGCTAATCGCATCAGTCAGACCCCAACGTGCTTGCTGAAGCACGGTGTCAAAACTGACGCGTGAAAACAAAACATTCATCGGATATTGGAAAACCTATCAATCCAGTATTTTGCCTTCGGAAAATAAAGACCTCGTCCGAAAACAACAACGCACTATAAATACTGCTGTACCCACCCGCCAACATCACGCGTGCTTCGAATTCGGGCGGGTTTCACTAGTCCAGTACAGGCACGTTCAAGAGAGCTCCGGCCGCCCCAGCACCGGCATGACAAAGCGACGCTGCGGTCCGACGACCGACAAGAGAAACGACCGCCGTTTACCGCCCTAACGAGCGCCGCTTACCATGAAGCCACCGCGGGCAGCCGATCACACGCACACCCCAGCCGTGGATCACACGCACGCCATGGCGGCCTCGGCTCCCGCGCCCCGCCGCGGAAGTGCCAACACCGCAGCATGCGCGTCGGGCGACCAAGGACTGCCCCTGCCGGTCCAGCAGCGGCATAGGCAGACCGGTCCGCAGCCGCGGTCGCCGCCCGTCCGTCGCAGCGCGCCGCGGGAGGTGGCGGCCGCGGTCCGTGCCGGGGTGTCCTCGCCGCGGTCAGACGGCGGCCGCTGAGCGCCCCCGCTGCAGCGGCCGCTGACGGCGCGCCGCGCCGCGCCGCGCTGCAACTGACCCCATAAACCGTCGCCGTGCGGTGGCGCGCCGCCGGAGCGACCGTCTCAATTAGCGCATGACGTCAGGTGCAGCGGCGGGTCAGGTGGGGCGAGTGACCCGGCATACCGGGCGAGGCCGCCGCCGGGCCGCTGACACTCGCCGGCTCCGGTGTCGCCGTCCGACGCGAGCATGCCCGGCAGGCGCCCGGAGGTGGGCCGCGCCGGTGCGCGGCAGCCGCCACGGGAGCCGCTGCAGCAGCGGCGCCGGGGCGCGCCCGCTCGGCCGACTCGTTACCGGGCGTCGCCGCGCTGATTCACTGTCGATGCCAATCAGCAATCACGGCTGGACCGCCGCGCCAGTCGCCCGTGAGACGCCGGGCTCCGGGGGGCTGACGGGCGGGCTGCACCTCTCACGGCATCCAGTGGGATGACCGTGATGAACCGCGCCGAGAGAGCCGGCAGCGAACACCAGCCGCCGCTGGCCCCGAGCCATCCCGGCCTCGCCCCGCGTCCCGCGTGCGCGGCACCGGTACGCTCAGGCGTCATCTCATCCGGTCCCGGGACAAACGCACTCGGCGGGCAGCAGCTGCGAAAGCACTGCCGCACAGACACACAGACACACAGACACACAGACACACAGACACACACACACACACACACACACACACACACACACACACACACACACACACACACACACACACACACACACACACACACACACACACACACACACACACACACACACACACACACACACACACACACACACACACACACAGGAGTGCGCTCAGAGGTGAGAGCCATCAATCGCGGCGGCGGCGGCGGCGGCGGCGGCGGTGTTCCAATTTTGCTCCCGTTCGCCTCGTAATGGTGGCAGGATTACGCGCGTAGCCGAGCGCATGATACGGAAATCGATGCTCGACCGCCGCCGTCGGCCAGAGCGGTGAGGTTTGTTTGTTGTCCGCACAATGGACAATCGGGCCGCTGAACGATCGCCGGAGCGTCGGCGCCACGTCCTCAAAGGCACGCGACGACTCGACCAACTGATCAACGACTTCGAAACGGACAGTGCCAGGTTTTTGTCGGCGCAGAGGAAACTGGAAAAAGCAAAAGCCGGTCCGAGGACGGCCGGCAGTGAATTAGGCCGCGTTTTTCGCTCCGCCAGCGGAAGCGGTAGTCGTGAACGACGCACGCGAGTCACTTAAAAATCCGCCGCTATGACTCAATCTATGACTACCCGCTTCGTTCGCTCGCCGGAAGCCAGCGCCGCGTCCGGGTGAGCAACGCCGCCTCCAAAAATAACGCCAAAGCCCTCCCGCCACGGCGGAAAGGCCTTCCAGACTCGTGCAAAAAGCGGCGAGGCCGGCTGGCGTAGGTCGCCGCTCTGGAATGTTCCCATGGCTGCGCCGCGGCCGCCGCGACAAAAATCCACCTTCGGCCGTGCGACGAGGCCCACATTGCAGGAAAACTGCCAAGCCTCAGCCGTTATCGGCCGGGCCCGATCGGTGCGGATAGCCATATCAATGGAGTGCGGCGCTGCAGTAGCCGAGGCCGGTCCGGCCGTGCCGCGAGCGCGCCCGCCGCCGGCGCCGGCGCACCGAGCGGCGCCGTCCCGCGCAGCGGCGGCGTCGGACCAGCGCGCGACAGCCGGCTACGGCGCCGCCATTCAGATGCCAACTTCAAACGGCGGCGGCGCGGGCGCGGCGCCCCTATCGGGCGCCGGCGCGCGCGCGCACACGTCGCATTGTTGTCCCCCGGCGGTGGGCAAGCCCGGCCGGAGACACGACAGGGGATCCGTGACGGGCGCGCGCGACGCCGGCCGACGTCGGCCAGGCGGACGTTCCAGTGTCGGGGATCTGTGTACGCGACCGCAGCGGCCGGCGGCGTCGCTCAGTGCTGGCGCCCGAAAGCCTCTGCTGAGACGAGCTGAGCTGGAGAGTCGGACCGACCGTTCGCCCCAGTCAGCCACTTCTCCTGTTGGCACGTCCGCTCCCTTGCAGCCGTGAGGAACCCAGCCGCCTCCCTGCCCGGTGTGTTACCTTCGCCCCGAGTCCAGCAGCCTCCCCGTCCGGTGCGTTACCTCCGCCCTGAGCCGGGCCGCTGCGAGCCTGGCTGGCTCCTCTGACCACGCCGGCCGCAGGGCAGCGCCGGTGGCAGCGGGCGGCGCCGCGGGCCGGCGGTAGGAGGCACGCTGTTTTCCGGCGCCGGCAGACACCGTGAAATGAGACACGTCCGGACGACGCGGCACCGAGAGAGCGAGAGAGGCGGGCCGGGCGCGGCGGCTGCTTACGCCACGGACAGCGCCCATTCATGGTGGGGCAATCGAATTGGGGCTGTAAACGCACCGAGAGCCTGCCGAGGGTTGTGTGTGAACGTGTCGCCCCGCTGTATGGGGCTCACGTCTCCACTCGGTTTATGGAGCCATTAGGCCTTCCAAGGAAGCCAGCCTTGGACGGCGACATTAAGACATCGGCACCGGCAAGTGTAGCTGGCAATGATATACATAAAACCTTCAGCATGACATTTACATCCCAATAAAACCCACCGCCAGTGTGTATGATTCAGTTGGCAAGCCGACCAAGGCGGCCGGCGGCCGAAGAAAGTCGTCCCCAAAGTCGGTCCGACGGAAATTCTAAGGCTCGTTACGGCGAAACGCAGACGCAAGCTTGTCCAGGACGAGTGCAATTTACTAAACCAAAATCGCATCCGCGATGCCCATTTTCCAATATCCATCGGATTGGAAACCATTCGCCCGCGGCAAATTGGTGCTGCATAAGCTGCTTATTCTCTGAAATTTTCCTGCGCCGGATTTGTCGTCTGAGCGAGTCGCAGCGGCGCGCCGAGCCGCCATTCCCACGCAAACTCGGCGGCCGACAGCGACGCCTCACGCGCCGCCGGCGACGCCTCGCGCGCCGCCGATGCTCCACAAATTCCCGCGAAGATTGACTCCGTCCGCGGGGTCGCATTACGGCGCATTGCTTATTCATGGCGGCAGCTGGCGGGGGTGGCCGGTGGCTACCTCCGCCGCTGAGGTAAACAGGCGACGACCGCGGCCCCGAGCGGCCATCGGCCGGGAAGCTCCGGCAAAAACGCGGCCCTCGGTGGTGCGGCCGGCCGGCCGCGCCACGCCGGGGTGAAAGCGGCGATGGGGTCGGCTGGGACGGGCCCTGCTGGCCGGCTCTGGACTGGCGGCAGTGGGAGCTGGTGTTGTGCGTGAGTCCTCAGGCTGCCCGGCCAACACACAAGGCTGCGAAGAGGGTCATTCTTCTCAGAGCAGCAGGTTAGCTGGGAGAATGCCGATACCGCCCGCACGCCTGCACCCATGCGCGGCGACTTGTTCCCCGCACCCGGAGCCGCAGCCCGCCCGCAGCCGACGGTGGAGCCGGCGGTGCGGCGGGCCGGCAGGCCCAGCTCCGCCGCTGGCGATCGGTCGCTCGAGCGCCGCATTGCTATGCGGGCGCCGGCCGGCGCGGCCGAGCTCATCAGCCACCGGACGGGTCCGGAGACGGACGGCCAGGCCGTGACGGCCGCGGGCGACCGGCGGCGCGGCTCGCCGCTGGCCCGTCCGTGGCCGAGCGCCGGGCGGTCACCAGCAAACGATGCAACTGCGCCGGCCACCCGGGACCACCACCGAGCGCCGCGAGCGCCGCTGGCTGCCGTGGCGCCGATCACCAGCCAACGTCGCTCAGACCACGGGCCAGTGCCCCACAGATCACAACCTTACACAGTCGCGGTCACAGGGCGGCGCCGTTCAGCGCCGCCGAACAGCGCCGCCGAACGCCGCTTGGGTCACACGCAGCTCATGCTGCGTGTGACCCGACATCGCAAGTAAACCCAGCATGCTGTGAGGACCCATGACGGTCGCCACCGCTGTCCGTGGGCGTCGCCGCGTCGGTCCACCGGCTCCAGGTCATGGCGTCGTGGTTCGTGAGGGTCACGAACACCGCCGACCGTGATCTGTCACGAGCTCCTGAATCACGGATGTTGGCGATCGGTCCACCGCACCGGCCAGCGGGCCGTGCGCCAAGGCACCGCCGTCCGATCCGTCACAGCCAATGAAGCGCTGCGGCCCAGACCGGCGCCGAGATCACGCCAGCCGCATCACGAGGTGTTGACTCACGGTCCGGGCGCCGGCTGCGACTCAGGAGTCGGCGCCGGGCCGCCGCCGCCGGGGCCGGCGCGCCGCGTCCCGCGGGATTGCAGCCGACAGCCGCCGTCCGAGCCAGGCGGCGGCGAACGATGGCCGCTGCCGGCGAAGGCCGGTCGGGCTGCTGGCAACAGCTCGCCGCCGTGGCCTCGATCGCCACTCCGCCCCGGAGCAGGGCGGTGCAGACGGGCCTGCACGGCCGCCCCGCTCCTGCAATGATTGCGAGTATCGCAGGGAGCGACAGCGGCGCGAGCTGAACACCGCCGCACATGGCGTTCACGACCGGCCGCTGCCGGCCGGCGCCCAGCTGATACATGTGTGTCACTCGGCAAGCCTGCCCCCGGCCTGCCGAGTGACACACATGTATCAGCGCCGACCCCGGCGCAAGTTTGGTCAATACGCATGAATAGTTTAACAACGGTCGGCCTTATGGCCCTGCTTAATACAGTAATGGATCTCAGAGCCGACCCACTCGGCGCAGTGCACCCGCCGCGTTTATGGGCTCCCGAACTCGTAACGAACGGCGCGCGCCCGACAGTTCCCGGAGCGCGTCTTCGTGACGCTCGCCCTGTTTGCTTTCGGCGGCGGCGAGCACCGCGGCCGGCGCCATGGTCCCGGCCGATGGCGTGCATCGGCGAGCCCACTACGGGCACTTACGGGCGGCGGTTCATCAGCGTCGTTGAGCCGGGGTTTACGACGCTGCCCTATTGTAGGCGGTGTGTAAACAGTCCGCCGCCCCACACTTGTCGGTTGCGCTACCGGCCGTGGCCGGGCACGCGGGGTGTGCGATGGCCGTCCGACAGCCTCGCCAGATCGGGCTGGCGTATTATCCGCCTTCGGTGGCGTCGTAAGCCGCCTAGAGCCCGAGTGACAGAGCATCTCTGCCCAGATAACATCCCCGCTTCAAAGCGAGCATTCACCTACGAAATAAAAAGCGTCCGCCATCTTAGTGGTCGTTGCATCAACTTGTATCCAAGAACGAGAACTCGGGACATAACATTATTTGCAAGCGCATGGTGCATCGCTGGCACATGCAGCGAGCGCCCGCCTGCCGGGCACCGCCCTAAAAATCCTCCTGCTCCCCAGAATCCCCGCACAGCTGAGATCAGCGGCTCGCGCCTGCACGAGCTCCGTGCCGATTACGGGTTGGCTAGCCGCCGCTGGCCGTACCAGCTCCCCGGCGATCAAACGATCCCCGCCAGCGGTCCGGTGTCGGGTAACCCCTATCTATCGACGCTCCCCACCTGAGCCGGGGCACATCAAAAGGGCTGACATTAGCGCCCGCTGAACTCGAGATCTGGCGCGGCGGCCGGACGGAAGCCGGCGGCACTACGGCTTATTCCCGAGGCTGGCGAGACGCCGGCGGGTCCGGTGGTGTCCGATGTCCGCGGGGGGGGGGGGAGACGTCCCCCCCCCCGCCCGTGAGCGGCCGACACCGGCTGAAAGGCGGCCAAGGAGGGGAGGCGAGACGAGGGGACTGGCCGCCCATCCGCCCGGGGGGTGTTTGTCGGGCGGGCGGGCAGGCCAGTCCCTGACGGTGGGCTGGCTGCGAGCGGACCGGCGCCCAGCTCAGGCTCACGGGCGCCGCTCACCTGCATCGCGTGCCTGCGACGCCAGCTAGACATCGGCGGCCAGGAATGCAGCTGGTGCCGGCCCTCATGGGACGATTAGCACTTACGGGATGCACACGGAACGCTATTATGGGCCGGTGCTCGGCCTAACGGGACGCCGACGGTAACCTCCCGGGCGCCGGCCGAGAATGCAGAGACGTCCAGGGCGCTCGGAGGCACCGGGCATCGCTCGACTCGCATGCCGTGCCGGCCCGCAGTACCATGACGTCATCCGTACGCCAATTAGAGAAGCTTCATTAGGAAAGCGCTTAATGCAGTTTGTCAGTGCTGATGGATGAAGGCGGGGAACTTTTGCAGTGCAATTTGCTATTATTAGGTTCGGCTTGTCATTTTATATTACTGGCGCTCACTGTCGCCGGGTTTGGCGGGCGGTGCGTGGCAATGTCCAGTGGGGCGTGTGCAGACACGGCCGTTACGACACGCCAGGCCGACGCTTGGCATGTGCCGTAACGTATCCGAATCGGTTACGACACGGTTCGTGGTTCGAGCGCGTGCTTTGAAGAAAGTAGAGCGCTGATTTGAAACCAAGAACAAACCCGACCAACTCCTTTGAAGCGAATGCGTTTCACACAATTTGAAAAACACTCGTACGCGAATTGTATAAAGCTGACATCAATGATTGCAATAAACGCCACGCTCTTCGGGTGCTTTGAGCTCATGAAGTTTGATTTCTCACGACAGACGTTAACAGTCCTTACGGGGAAGGATCAAATGAAACATTCTGTTCAGATTTTCACCCTCACAAATCGACGCACAAACACATGCTTACACCCCACTTCCGAACAAAAAATGCACAATGAGACAGAACCATCAACAAAGCAGAAGAAGCCAGCGAACCATTAACTTACCTGGCGTGGCAACCAAATAAATACGCGGGCTCCGACAATCGCTATCGCAGTTTGCGTCCCCCCGTGCGGCGCACTCGTAAACCACTCAACAGATGTCACTGCCGACGACCCCGGCTCAGGCCGTCACCGCCTCCTCAGCGTCACCAGGCTGCACTGGCGAGCGGCAGATCGTCGCACGGCTGCGGACCACCACCCGGAGCGCGCCCACTGCTGACTGCCGGCCGGACGCCACCAAACCATCTGCTGCTCCTACCTGGTCACGTGGTCGACGCCGACCAATGGGCGCGCGCGCCGACCGCGCCGCCGGCGGTGGCGTGAAGGCATGCCGGGCGAGGAGCTCGCGGTGAGGCGAATTCCTGCTGGACGAACGCGGCATTCGCGGCGAACTCAGCTCGTGCGAGCTGGCCATGGCCGTCCAGCGGCCGCTGGCCGTTCCGGAGAGCTGGGTCCCCCCTTCCCCCTGGTCTCTGCCAGGCGCACCCCGCGGACCCTGAGGACGGACCGGACCTGGTCTGCTGCGACCGAGACCACCATCGCTCAGGCCGCCGCCCAAGCCCACACGGCGTTGCTGCCCTCTCAACTTTGATACAGTGCGTGAAAAATGCTAGCAACTGCCATGACATGCAAGACAACGTGTATCATGATAAATTTTGCGTCAATCTCAATGTCAAATGACCACTGGCGACTCTCGTCTTCGCGGTACTTCTGCACCGGGCGACAATTCGCAGAGCTACGTCTGCACTGAATGCCATTTTGATATCATCTGTCCTCGCTACTTGCATTTGTGCCTAGCCAAAGATAATCGTATTTTATGCTAAGCAAGTGTGTTTGCCTGTGCTCACCGTAAATGAGACAATTAGACAGTGTCCGAAACTTTATACCCTTTATTGGGTGCTAGATAAACCAGGCTTTACGTCGCCTTCAGTTGAGATGTTATGCATAAGACTGGACAGATGAAACTGACTGTGACATCCTTTAAGTGGCATTTTATTTGGGCAACAACGCATAAGATCATGCTATTAGTGAAGGACATCCAAAGGTGAATTGTTTGGTGGACAAGCTTGCTACGGAATGTTTAGGTTCATTTCATTGCATCAACAATTTTAACAATTGAATGATTGTTGGCGCTCGCTGTATGTCTTCTGGGACGTAGGTGTTTGAGGTATTGGAGGACTTATGATCACTTCATTCGTTTTTCTATGCACCACTATAAGGTTAGTCGTAAATTTTCCCAAGCGATGAAGGAGGATCGAACTTCCATAGTCCTCCCCCCCCCCCCCACATAACCTAATGGCTCCTACACCCATGCGTGTTTTCCCACGGTTTCAGTACAAACATCAGCGAAAAGCTCCCGCAGCCCTCGTCAGGCAACGGATCGTTGTCCACTAGACTGTTCTCTCTGAACTATGGAAGAACGATGTATGAGGGAGGGGGGAGGATATACTTCTAATTTTAGCAGAATGCATTGGCGCATCGCGTGTCTGAATCTTTGGAGCATGCTTTGCTAAGATCATGCAATTGACACCTTGTGAATCGAGAGGTTTCACACAATCTTGATGCTATTCAGCACTGTTCAACAGCTTATAGGCGACGAATATGCATCCTTGCGAATATATTATTCGTAACTTTGTAACACGTGCCCATGCGAACTCAGAAACCCGTGCTTTTGAAAGTAATTGTGCCGTTCAGCCCCTTTAATAATTGCTTCTTTATTTATGAGCCCTAAGGCCTCATCATGTCTGTTTTCATGAAACAGAGTTTTCAAAGCTAGCGGACGTATTTAATTGATGTCCATTCTTCACCTCTGAGATTGTCAGATCCCTACACGCGCGTCACGACGTTACGAAGTCCCTGTAGTTGATTACCCATGAGCTGCAAATTTACTGGATTGCTTAGTGTCAAGAAAATAAACAATTTCAGCACCAATCCCCTGCTCGGAGCCACAGTTTAGATAGAGGTCTGGAAATTAAATGGGATTCAGAAGCACGTTGCATAAAACTTAAAAAAAAGTATTTCATCTATTCCCTGCGTTGAAGCAATAGTTTATAGGATCAATGCAAATGCATCCTGCTTGAACAGATGGTGATTTGTGGTATTTTGAGCATTGTTTTTCTGACTGCATAACTTTCAAGCACACAAAACAAAATCAGAGGGCCGCCTTGTTCAGATAAAATGATAGGAAACAAAAGGCGTTCACCCTTTTCTTTGCGTTTAGAAATCGGTCAGTGTGTGAACTTTGAGCCAGGATCAGTCTGTTTTCGGACGGCATCAGCATCCAAACCGGTATGAGCTTGGACAGCATTTTGGCATTGCTCGAAGCCGATATCAGGAATTAAAAATACGCGTCAGCCAAGCCACCTGTTAGTGGCGTGATGCGCTGCTCAACGGAAATTTCTAAACATATTATGGTGGCATGGTAAATCCGTGTAAAGACACATGACGATTGCTAAATCAATCGGCCTAAACTGAGCTTAGCCAGAGCTTTTGCTGTTATTTCAATGCGAAGTTGAAGTCTTCATGGCTGAAATGTGCTGGGATATATTTTGTGTAACTAGGCATTATGTAATTAGACAACCGTATCACGTCCTCGCACTTGCATCCCTTTTCATTGCCAGCCGTGAAAACATCACACTCAGCTTCAAAAATATTTTACTGCACCAATGCCAACTTGGATTCCATTAGCGTGAATGTGGCGTGTGGACGGTACGTTCCGTGTTTTGTACATCCGCGTCTGTATCAGTTGTCGGTCCTCGCTAAGTTGCTAGCGGCCCCACGCCGCTTGCCATGTCTCTGGCGATGATAATTACGAAACCTAAGGAGTTCTAGCGCCTCATCATTGTTTCACAGTCACCGGAAGCCTTCAGCTCATTCGAGATCAACTCACCCGCACGTTTCCTTTACAATCGAGCATGCTGTGTGATATATAACTCAAACTATATCCACAGAGGACACAGGCGAGACTTAAATAGGCTTACCATGCATGTCCTCGAGGGACATAGGGCATGCACCTAGTTATATGCACAGTGACACTCACGGACAGCACTCACAGTGAAATGTAAGTCGCCAATCGACGTGTCGTGGCCAGCGGCACCATGGTGACAGATATCACATAGTTGTCTGCGGTGTTGAAGTGCTGCAATGTGTGTAAAACATCAAGCACGACTGCCAGTAACATTGACATTAACCCCACATTCAGCTCGCTTCGCGGGGTGATGATAACGCGGGCCATCAGACATTGGAAGTTCCCCGCAAGCTCAATGTTTTAGCCAAGGATGCTGAATCTTTTGTCTTTTTCAAGATATTTTGGATCTTTGGAACGCAGTTGGTTGGCATGGAGCGGACGCTATGTATGTAACCTAGCCGGGTATAGGTCTTGCATTGGTCACTCACACGGTAAAGGACTTTGTATAATCTGAGGAAGCATGCCCCGACTTCAGGAACTGAGAAAGCGGACAACGTGCACGCGGCATATTGCCGGACATATTGCTATTTGAACACTGGCCTTTCCTCCCAATTGCTCACATTCGCTGCCATTTTTGCTCCGGTCTCTGCGGAACATCATCGAACATTTCTGATGTGCTACGCCAGGTTTTGCCACGGCCGCCCTGTGATCAGATATTACCCCTGGTGGGCCAATGCACCTCCGCATGCCATCGCCGTATGTGTCGTCGCTGCCCGACAAGCGACCATATTCCGCCTTCGGCCTCAAGTATACGATTATGCAACAACCTGGTGATTGTAGTTAAAACAAAATGTTGATCCTTCTTGGACTGTTTGAGAAAGTATACATGCAGACCAAGTATTTATTTCAAATTTAGTGCCACCAGTGGAGAAGGTTCTTTTCAGACACTGCAGTCTGAAGGGACCAGGATTACAATGTGAACAAAGCTGCCCTTTTTTGACGGCACTGTAACAATGAAAAGGCCGACTGAATACCAACAAGTGATAACATGTAATGTTCAAAACGTTTTTACCAGTAATTCTTCGTTTCCGCACTTTTGAGTTAATGCTTTCCCTTCCCAGCTTAGATGTGTGTACAGACACCCATGTCCTTGACGTCATGCATATGGATCCATGTTGTGTCTTGGTGCATTGTAGTGGGCAAATCACATAAAACGATCATCGGACGCCGTATCTGGTGTTTCTCTCGGCTTTGCGAGTGCCCCTGCACTTGTTAACGTGAGTGCGTTTGCCAGCCTCCTGCTTGTGGGCTCCTGATTGTGACACATTTGTGAGCAGCGTGAACAGACTACCGTTTCTTGGTTACTGTCATCACCTATGCGTTCAAACAAGTCAATCCTATCAAAATGCAGTCTTTAGGGTCTTTCCATGTTAGCGTTATTATGCAGAGACCCTCATTTTACAGCCAACCTGAAACGCACGAACACTAGGATAAAACAGAAGCAAACCTGTGGAAAATCGTCGACTCTTATCAAAATAGCTACTAAATTGTACTCCGGAAGCGTTATTGTTTCGTCATTACGTACTTCATAACAACCCAGGATCAGTTTCATCGCTGTGTGGCTGTGATTGGTATAACTATCGGCGTCAAGTGCTGAAGCGTCGAACACAACGTTTATACAATGCCTTCCTTTGAGGCGATCTAAAATGAAATGCCGCTGACTTATAAAAGAGGTTAAGTTCTTGTACCCCATCACTGCGGCACAACCAACCTAATAAAGGTGTCCTCGTTATAATGCTACAATATTGCAGCAATGGTGACTAATCACAGCTGAACCGAAAGCAAGTTGATCATTTGCTTGAAACGTAGGCACGCTCCACGCTGCAGAAAGTCAGCTAAAGCCACCACACATTACGTCAGACGTGTTTCTGTCGTTGCTGTCGTTGCATACGCGATTGCAGGAGCCAGTTTCCTTGGAAGGCAGCTGCAGGATTTTTGTTTACCACCATAAACGCCGGTTTACTAAGAACGGGTAGCACTTCCTTAACTGGCAAGTCACGCTTCGTCCAGTCATCATCACAGGGGTGCTAATGAGACATTCCATTTGCTATCAGTGGAGTACGCGATGGCAAACGGAATGTTCCCGACGACTGGAATGGATAATGGCTTAATCAAATAAGTTAATGTAAGGCGCTAAAAACCATATATAGACACTGGTAGGTACAGATGTCGATCGCATGCTTTCTCCTCGATGCGCTCATTGTAAGTATCCTTCTGTCAATCTGTAGGTGATCGATTCATGACAGTATTTAGCTCATCCACTGACATATCCTCATGTATCGAAATGATATATTCTGATTCAAATGATGTAGTATCGTTAGATGTACATGTTTGCTTGTAAACTTGCATATCCCTCTCGATCCCAACTCTCTCTGCAAGTTAGCATTGTGGAAGTCTGTAGTTGATGTCGGGTGTTCTTTTATCTCGACGAATTATGCCGATGCTTCGAGATCCTGTCACTTGCCAGACAAAAGATGTTGATGGTTGCATCATAACGCCGCGCCCAAAATTGTGAATGTTTGTTTTCATAACAGATGATGCCTTGGTTTCCTTAAGAACTTACGCTTTGTGATCAGAGATGAAAACTCTAACTCGTATCGAGTGACCTTTTCAGACATCGTTTGGGCATAGTCCAGTTTGACCTCGGACCGATTTTGAACAGCCCGTAACTAAAATGTAGCCACGGCGCCGTTCCTACCGGGTCGTGCATTGCATCTCCCTTTTCAGGCTCAGCGAAAAACAAAAAAAAACAGCAAAATTTAACAACAGTCATACAGAAAGTCATATAATATTGCCATACTGACATCAAGAAGGACCTCAGCTTACCACAGAAACGTACTGCGCATGCTGTGCCACAATTCCGGGAGCATCTCTAGCGCGCTGGTCTCCACACAAATCAGATGGCGACCAAAACCTCTCAGACATTACGGAATGAAGGGGAAAGCGACTAACAACAAAACACATTTCATATGCGTCGTACCATGCGACATCATTTTACAACTCCTCTTGCCAGTGCTTTCTGGAGAGCCCAAAATTTTTTCGGCTTCGCTGCATAACTTCCGTGCTGTTTTCCCCGCATGACTGTGCCTAATAAAGTAATACCCCGTTTATCGACAGGTCACGTGAAGCCCGTCATTTGGCCATTCTAATTGTTACCGCCATCGTTGCAGGCATGATGGAACACACTTGCTATCGGGTGTTTGATTAAGTGCATGATTGCAACCTGTTCATCTTCTCCACATCCATATATCACGGCAGATCCTAAACACCGGCCCAGTCCCGGAGCAAATGCATATTTACACATGGACGGCAGGATTAATGGATCGATCCGTCACGTTGGCACTTGGGGTCGAAAACCCCCCGGTGTGGGAAACGGCTTCGTATTGGGGGCCAAGCAATATACTGCGCTCTGTGCACGCAAATAATTCTCGAGGTGTGCAGTAACTCAGAAAGGCAGCGTGTTTGGGCTTCGCAGCAATGACGAGTACTCAGTATGTTGTATTGTTTTCTTGTTCTTTGCAAGACGCTTTAAATAAGGGCATGCTCGTGCATCGATATATATGTATATATGTATATATATATATATATATATATATATATACCGCTTTTTGGAAATATATAAAGAATGCTTTCTCTGTTTTCAGAACTGAAATGGGCACTCCTGCTTCGTTTTCACGCTAACAATTCTTGCATGTTTTCTATCAGGGTGCGGAAGGTATAAACAACGCTCAAACGACACATGACAAGAAACGATGATGGTAATGGCAGCGGATAATTTATTCTCATCGCACCTACTTGATTTCATTTGCAACCAAACTCGGCGTTTAAGTATCGCGGTTTAACTTTGCACGTGACAGGGGCATTCCGATTCAGAAGCTGCATGGGCTTGATCGCCGCGACAGCGCAGTGCAGCAGCTCTCCGCGATCGTCACAGGCAGCTCAACCACTCCTTACACGTCATAGAGCGCGTAATTTGAAGCCCCTCATTGCACGCAGCACTGCCTTACCAACGGGCGCGTCACTATCTAAGACATGGAACGACTTGGCCCAGCTGTAATCCTCTCAGCCTGTGGCGCAGCCTCGCCACAGCCCCAGCGCCAGCCGCACGCGCAGCCTGCGGGCCGCACGCGGTCGCCTGCGCGGCGGCACGGATGTCAGCCCCAGGCCGGCAGTGTCGTAAATAGCCCGCGGCGCGGCTGATTCAGCCAGTCGCCGGCCCACGCATGTGGCTTCAATCAGAGTGGGTTTTAGGCTCGTTTATCACGCACCGCTTCCATTCAGCCAAATCAATTCATAATCGCGGAATCTATCAGATTGAGCTATAGCTCGCGGTCGGCAATAGCTCAACCGTTGCATCACACTTAAGAGCGGTAAATCACCGTCGAGTGGTGCTGGTCGTTAATTACGGCGTCAATAAATGACGGCGATAGCGGAGATGTGTGACGCCATGCACCTGGGCGCGAACCGCGTGCGCTGCAGATTCACCTCATCGCCAGCCGCGGTGATCTGCGGCTTATGCGACGGGCAAGGTTTCAGAGCACTTGATGTCAAAGGGCAGTCGTAGCCACAGTCGCTGAAACTAGGCATAATGGTCGAGAAGATAATCTAAATTTAGTGACGCTGCTGCGACCGACAGCTTCCTGCGTCAGAGATAGGAACCCATCTGTGTTAAAGTGCGGGAAACTGTCAACCCACTCCTGTGAAACACAGCATCGCACATTGGCTTCACACTCTGAAATCTTCGTAATCACGAATAAACTGCTTTCGTTTCTGTCGGTCCGTGGACACTGCATCAAAACTCTGCGAGACTGGAGGGCGACGCCACGGCACGGCGCGATCCGTCGCAGCGACCTCGTCGCCTTTAGGACGAGCACCGGACCGGACGCTGAGCCGGCGAGTGACCGGGATGAGGTGAGCGTAAGTTCGGAGCCGTTCGTTGGTCGTCGGACCGGCAGCCGTGGGAACTTTGACCTTCTTGTCTGGGCCGGGCTCGCGGGGGTCGTCGGACGTGGTCGCCGAAGCCGCCGGTCCGTCGCAGCCGACCCGGAGCCGGCCGCCTGCTGGCACCCACAGAGGGAGTCCAGCAGGCGGCGGGCGACGGGTTCGGGCGACCGTTCGTTAGCCGCGGCCGTGTCAGCACGATGCCGACGAGTCGCCTTCTTTAGATGCAGCGCTGACACAGATCCGTCGCCGCCGAGTGACATGTGCCTCCGAGTTGATGTTGGTTCGGAAAGCCGGCGGGCATTTCAATCACTTTCAGGCGGAGACGATTTGACCTCGTCCGGCTGGGCATTCTGGCGCCGGTCTGGTCTGGCTGGACGCCTGTCACTCTCCGCGACGGACAGTGGCGGCCTGATCTCTCCGCTGACCTCCAGGTGACCTGGCGCCTGGCCTCGTCCTGACATCCAGACGGACAGCCGCTTCACCAGCATTCAGCAGTCGAGAGAGGGTGTCCGCTTCACAGCCGCGGTCGCCTTCCTGACTCAGCCCATCTCTGTGTGGACTTGCGACCTTTCGCCAGGTCCTCTGCAGCTGCGGTCATCCCCACGCACACTCAGCCTACATCGTCCAATGACCTGGCGTCAGGTCCTTCACGCCTGCCGAACCTGACCCACTGATCACGTGACCTGACGTCCCCCCTAGCGCGGGATGGTGACGGGACTGGTGTCGCGCCCCTCCGGCCCGATCGACCTGAACTTGGACGGCTGTGCCGGAGCGTGACCGGTCCATGTTTGACTGGCGATGCGGCCGGCGAACGGGCCGACGCTCGCCGCCAGATCGATGGCAGGCCGATCGTCGGCGATTAGCGAGCGGTATTTGTGCGTGGCCCGGCTGTAAATCACCGACGACCGCGCCCACGCCACGTGCCCGCGGCGATTTTGCCGTCGAGGTTTGTAAACGGCAGCTGAGAAGATGAGAGGCGGATTCGTTGCCGACTGACTTTGGGCTGGATGTCCTCTCCTGACTGTGCTGCACTTTCTTTCAAACCAATGTGAGATTGCAGGCCTATATAACGGAGATCGTAACACATGGCTAGGTGCACGAACGTGCGCACGTAGTGGCCCCCGAGGGCAGGTGCCTTCGCCCCCCCCCCCCCTAATAACATGTATTACATGCATTGGCATGTGGGAGAATGAATGCGGTGTAGGCACCCAAAATAGGTGTGGTGGGAGCATTTTGTGTTGTTTTTTTTAACCACGGAAAAGATTTTGCACGTCTGCGGCAGCTTATCTAGGCTTTCAGTTGAAAACTTTGAGTTACACCCCCCTCCCCCCCGCCCTCCCACATCCCATGGCAAAACCCAACATATGCTCCAAGCTAGTTATCATATAATCCGACGATCACCATTATCAGTATAGGTCCGTCCTAATACGCCAGCCCTGGTAAGTGGGGACAGATCGCGGCTGGGGCGGTAACATTCGCCTATTCCCGGGCAGCGGCGCGAAACAGCAGCTGGAGTCATGAGCGGTCCTCGGTGTGTGTGTGTGTGTGTGTGTGTGTGTGTGTGTGTGTGTGTGTGTGTGTGTGTGTGTGTGTGTGTGTGTGTGTGTGTGTGTGTGTGTGTGTGTGTGTGTGTGTGTGTGTGTGTGTGTGTGTGTGTGTGTGTGTGTGTGTGTGTGTGTGTTCGCGGCTTCAAGCCGCGCAGCTCTGTGAGAATGACTCAGTTTGCTCAGGATTTGCTCCCGAATCAGGCGCGGATAGCACGAGCAAACAAACGCCGACGGCCCTACCCAGTCGGAGTATGCAGACAAAGGGGCACAGGGAGGCGCGAATGGCCGGACGTTATCGAAGCGGGCCATTCCATCGCGCTGGGTTGGATCAACATTCTATGTTGCCTGCCTTGACCAACGTGTCCGGAATTTTGTGCTGTGATGGGGCACATACTTAAGTTCGCTATTTGGATGTGAAGAATGGCTTGTGCTTGCGTGTATTATGTTAAGGTACACTAATTATAGCAACACGTGATTTGCTTTACTCTGAATTCCCTCACATCTAAGAGGATCCAAACCTATCCCCCGCATGGACATGCCACTCAGCTATTACAAGACGCCATTACACACGCGTTACATCGCATACGCTAGCATTGCTTTTGAAAAGAAGCCTGACAGCCGAACAGAATAAGGAATTATAGTAAAATCTTCCGCACTGCTTTAAGATCTGGCAGTAAACGCGGCTTCCCTTCCCTAAAAAGCAGTTGCGAGCCATCACAGTCCGATCAGTATTTTGCATTGATTATGGTGCTGGGAAATCATATATTTCTATTCCACCCCGACATCGCGTTTTTTGCAGACGGCTTGTTCATAGCAAACGTCAGATTGATCTTACATCATAATGGTCTGGGCTTCCCAAAATAGCCGTGCATCTATTCTGTCTATGTGTGCCACAGAGATAACAAAGAACAACAACAAGACATGTCGGAAGCGTTCATGATGTATTGCTCGATGAATCATAAAATAATCGGACGACGTGGCTGTATTTTATGACGGCTACTACCGAGCACTAATCTCAGCCATGTTTCTCTGCATCCAATGTCATCAGATGCACCGTCAAGCCGAGCTGATTCACTGCCGGGAGATGGTACTGCGTCCTGTCTCAGCGCCCCGCCGCCTCGGACCCTGTCTTGTGCAGCTCCAGTCTCGGGTGGCGGCTCTCTGACTCAGCTCCAGCCTCGGCTGGCGGCTCTCTGACGCAGCTCTAGTCTCAAATGACGGCTCTCTGACGCAGCTCCAGTCTCAGGTGACGGCTCTCTGACTCAGCTCCAGTCTCGGGTGACGGCTCTCTGACGCAGGTCCAGTCTCGGGTGACGGCTCTCTGACGCAGCTCCAGTCTCGGGTGACGGCTCTCTGACGCAGCTCCAGTCTCGGGTGACGGCTCTCTGACGCAGCTCCAGCCTCGGGTGACGGCTCCAGCATGGGGATCTCGCGCCCGGACCCGGGTTGCAAGCCCGGGGCAACATAGCCCGTGGATGCTGCTACGGTTACCGCAGCTACTGGCGATCCATAACCTGGGTTGCAACGATGCTCACTGTGACCCATTTGTAGAAAAAGTCTGGCTCAGACTTAGCATCGGGATCAACCCCGCCTCTGCATACCGTCCGCCCCAGACATGACTCCGTCCAGCGCCAGCGCCTCGTCTGCCCAGACTTCATTTCGTCCAGCGCCAGCGCCTCGTCCGCCTCCATGATGACTCGTTGCGCCGCCGGGCCTTAGTGTGCCCAAGACGTCTCAGTTGACCGGCTCGCGCCATGCTAGAGCCGCACCGCCGCGGGCCGGGCGGCTCGCTCCGCCCCTGTGAGCGCGGCGGCGGGCCCGGCCGGCCGCGTCGCCGCCGCCGCCGCCGCCGCTCGCCGTCCACCCATCACTGTCGTCCCGCGCCGGCGTATATCCATCAGCGGCGCAGATTCGGCGGCCCATTGTGTCCGCGGCCGTGTCGTTTGCAGCCGGGTGGGCGCAGTGCACGCGTCGCCGGGTATCGACGAGAGCGGGCCGTGCGCGTGGCACCTGCTCCCGCGAGAGGGCCCGCTTCTCCCGGAAGGTCGCCCATCAGAGCTTCGAGAGTCGCTACTGCATGGGCCGACCATGTTCTGAACCCGATTGCCATGCTAAGCTCAGAAGTCGGTGGCGTGGTCATGTAAATGTTTGTGCAAATGCGGAGGCTTTATGTTCGGGTTCATTGCTGCATGGAACAGGTTTGATGCACTTTGGGCTTATCTATAGCTCGTGCTGCATTGTCCGTGAACAGCCGTGACTGGCTTCAGGCAGTAGCAAGATTCGGCTTCCGACCTGATGATTTAGTGGGCACATGCAGGGCCATTGAAGGAATGGAAGTCTGTTGCATAGTGCATTCCGTGTGCCCGGTCTGGCGCTCTATGGGAGACGAATGGGGCTGGAGGCGATCAGCGTACATTGCGGACAGCTTTTCCATTCGCATTAGGTTAATTTGTGGAATATAGCACATTCAATATATAAATTATGAAACGCATTTCGCTAGGAATAGCAAGGCGCTGACATTTGGTGCACTTAGCATAATCAGCACGGCATCCATATCTGAAGCCTTTCAGCGCATCAAAAATGCTAGTCTGCAGAAGCACCATGTAGTGCCAGTTTCTTTATGGTTGCAGTAATTCTATTGCTGTTACAGTGTTTTCTGCAACTTCTGTCTATACGCAAATTCAAGTTGAGCGGCCCAAAGCAAAAGGACAGGTTGTATTCAAGAACGCGTTTTACGGCTGTAGTGCAGCTAACCTGCAATCATGGGCTACTGCACTGGTGCTTTCAAACATGCTTCTTACCTTTAACGTTCACATTTGCTCTGAGGGCGTCTTTAAGGGGCGCGGGTGGCGAGCGAGCGCGCGCTGCCGGTGTTCCCGAGGGCGATTTCAAGGCTGATCCGCGAGGTCTGAAAGCAAAACACTGGTCGACAGCCATTATGCCTGTTGGACCGAACAAACAGACAGAGCCAGGGCAAACAGAGCTGCCGGCAGCGCCCGACAACAGTCCCGGCGCGCGTCGGCCCGGCCAGCGCGACACTGGGCGATCGACTGCTCAGCAGGGAGGCTGCAGGGCGTGCGAATTTTGACAACACGGCAGGTTTGGGTGTGGGTGTCACGATACAACCGCAGCTGGAAGGTGTGAGATATCTGGATAGCTTGAATTGGGCCAGTGCGTAGCGTCACAAGATGCGCTGGGACAGAGCAGAAAGAAATGGCAAAGCCGTCCGCAAAATACACAAAAACGCGTTTCAACCCACATATGCCACACTTTCTTCTCAAGAATGGTGGCTGGAGCCCCACCCCCCACACGGAGCAAGAAACTACACCCTTAGGTGGATGCCACGCACCACCGTGGTAGCGGCACAATGCGACAATGTGACCAGCTGACCTGTGCGCATTGAAAACCAAACTACCGGATATACACACTCCAGTCTGTTAGTCAACCAGACCGACGTCTGCGACAAATCAGCCAGTTTATCGCCCCACCAGTCACAGCCGCCACGTCACTACACCCTTAAACGTATCGGGCCGGTTTAAACAGAACGGGCCGAACCCGCGGCCACCCCGGTCTGGACCCACTACCGCCCCGGCCCGAAACCACGGCCGCCGCTGGCCAAACCCAAGGCCGCCCTGGACGAACCCACAGCCGCCCCGGGCCGAACCCGCGGCCACCCCGGTCTGAACCCACCACTGCCTCGGCCCGAACCCACGGCCGCCCCTGGCCTAACCCAAGGCCGCCCTGGACGAACCCACGGCCGCTCCGGGACGAACCCGCGGCCACTCCGGGCCAGGCGTCAGCGGATGGGATTGGGGCGCCGTTGCGGGCACGCGAGCTTAGTATAACCCAATTACCTTTGCCGATATTGGACTGCCAGCGCTGTGTGATTTTGGGCGGTGGATTCGTATTGTTTCGCTGGGCCCGCGGGGCTCTGTTGGTGGAGGGATAATATAATAATGACTCGCCGCGAGACAGCCGAAATTTGAACGCAAATTCGATTTTCTACAGGAATAAGCCATTATTGCTCATGTAATCATGTTTCGTCCCGATCAGCTCAGGAGAACCAGTCCTGTGTGGGAACAAAGACTTGTGAAGTACCGAACGGCGCGTGGATTTTCCCTTCCGTGATACACGGAGAGTGCCGGCGCCGGAGCACATTTGTTGAACATCTTGTCAAGCGAGCAAGAAGCCAGTTGCTGAGCTAGTGCTCCACTCAAGCAGTGGTAGACTATCCGCATTGCAGGTCCAGAGTTGGAAGTATAGCATAGTCCATTGGCGACACCCGTCAAAGAGCAGGCACCTACCGTAGGCTGTGTCTCACAGACCGCCTCAACTGGACGAGAACGCATAACATTTGTCTGGACAAATGCTGACATTCAGCTGTTGTATACGAGCTTTTTGTGCCTCGTGTGCGGTGTCTGACATAGGTTACACACTTTGGAACTTGCCCGCTCGCATTTGGCAGCATTTAGGTGCATCTATCCGGACGGGAAAAGTTCTTGCAACACCTGACCCAACCCCGATAACATTCACTTCAACGCGGTGTTCCAGTGTTGGCTTCCACTTTTTGTATCTAAGACTGCGCACATTCCGTGCTTGACTTGATAATCCTGGAGTTTTTTACATTAAATTCTTCAGAGCTAAATAACAGGCCTTCGTCTTACCTATTATGACGACATGAGCGATGTCTGTAGATTTTGTGATGGACTGTACGCCATTGCATGCACTTGCATTGTGCTCTCACGTTGTGTCGTATATGTATGCCAAAACGGCATGGCTCAACTGTAACTGCATGCCATTAAGTGCATGTACATCATCCCTGTACGCGAGCTTTGATCTGCCAATGTGGAAGATCTTGGTTATGAAACGGGTCGCGAGTTAATATGAAAAGTCTACCTTAAGCGGTTTACATGTACGATCATGACAAACCAATCAGAACCAATAGGAGCCGATGGAAAAAGAACACATCCTAAGACATGACTTTCGATCAGGTCTTCAGCAGCTGACATCAGCAGACAATGATTGAAGTTCTCGGAACATTTGACGACAGGCGTCGTGGTATCCATCAGAACCTGATTCTTAGATGAGCTATCTATAGATCCACGACGCAAAAATAGACAGTTTGCTCATAAGCCGATTGACATAAAATGTTAGTCCTTCTAGTCAACTGGCGAACTTATAGGCCGGCGCGCGTTTGCCTGGAAGGTGCCTAGGGTGATTGAACATGATTAGAGGGTCCCTCTCTCTAAACAAATAATGTCAGTAGTTCGGTGAGACAAGTTAAAAGAAGTTCCATAAACGCAATGCAGTGTTTGCGGTGGTGTGGATCCGATCCCAGTACAGAGTGGTGGCCGCATTCGGCTCCGAATAGGCGGCTGGTTATTGCGGAAGTTTTGCGCTTCAAGAACAACGACATGAATTTGATAATGATAAACATTAGCTGCGACTGGCGTCAACTAAGCCCTGTATTCATTGCATCACCATATTTATGCATATCTCTTTAAATGTGCGGAGGGAAGTCTGGACCAGATGCTGAGAGAAGTGAAAACTGTGACAGTCCACGAACTCTACGAAGCCCGCAGCAAATATCTATGTGACACGGAAGTCCAGTTGAATATGATGACGTAGTTCTGTTGAATTCTCGTTTACAGACGGAGATGCATTTCATTTCAGCTTGTGATTGACAGCACGTTTACATTTATCCTCCCATTAAATCATAGGCATTTACTGGCAATAAACAGATGGCTAGCATTTACATCATTAGAGACGCTTAAGCAAACGCACAGATTCGAAGCGAACAGGCTTGGTCTGAAACAAGACGTCAACCAGACCATGTTCTGGAGCCGGATGGAGCCTGAAGACGCACGCGGTCTCGGCTAAACCGACTCGAGGACGGCGCTTGTCTTCTAAATCGTGAGTCATTGGCTTGAGCGCCCACGAGAATGAAACACGTCGTCAGCGGCGTCGGGTTTTGTAGCGACGCGGCATCGCAAAGCACGCAATAAATTCTGCGGCGCGAAAATGAAAACAGGCTTGCGGGTGTCGCAATGGGCCCGGTTAGAAGCGCGGCGCTCTGTGGGTTTTGCGCAACTGCAATCCACTCGGATTGTCGCCGTCGCCTTGCGCCCCACCGCTGATGACATCTGGCAGTGTCAACGTTTCCGACATCAAAGGCGCGCGCAGCGACGAGGTACAAATGCGTCGGACCTGTCAGCTGTGAGGCGGACACCGCGCGCGGCCGGCGCAAACACGTGCGGGGTGGCGCGGCCGGCCGGCCTGAGGTCGCGGCCAGACCGGCCTGAGGTCGCAGCCAGACCGGTCCCGACGGCCGAGACAGAGGCAGACGGAGGCATGGCCAAGCTGGGGGTGTCGGGTGGGCATGCCAGCCCCGGGCACGCGCCGACAGTCAAGTGGTCATATTTGGGATCGGAAAATCGCCGAAGAACGTAGCGCGTTGTGTCAAGGACACGCGGACTTCCCACGGCCTCTTAAAATGTTCAGAAGATACATGGGCTCTTTAATGAGACTTACTGACCGACACATACATCTGTGCTGATGATCCCGGCTCCGACATGCGCTCCCGTGGGTGTCCCTGGTATGTCGTTTTCTTGCTCCTGGCGTGGAGGATCTCTAAAGACTGGACGCAGGGTTCGAGCGCGCAGAGGACCATCTCGGGCACGCCCGCGAGTGGTGCCCGTCGCATGCAGCTCGCCCGGGTGTTAGGCCATGTGTGGTCTTATCGTGTTGATGGAGTCATCTCTTCCGAACTGCTGTCGTCTGGGGGAGACAGCTTGTCATTACGGCTTAGTAAAGGAGGCGCAATTTAGTCTAGCTGGTGGTTTATCACCCATTCGTTGGCGATATACGGCTGCACCTCACTGTCAGTCAGAGCCGTAGGTGAGATATTCGTGAGCGCCTAATAATTTCGACACTAATCGGCGTCGAAATTATCACTAAGTCATAAACCACAGCCGTGCAGTTTTATGGCGCGTACCTGAAAGTCTTCTCCGATGGCTTGCTCGAAAGCTCTAGCACCAACACCAAACATCTAGTGCTCTGAGCTCCACTAAGCCGGCATCTGGTCTTCTCTAACCCACACCGTGATCTTCACTGGCATGTGGCTTGACCTTTACCGATCCTCTGGGCATCAACGACCTGCTCTTCAAACTTCACTTCTGCTCTTAATGGTGTCGACCGGTATCTACCCGCCCTCGACCCCCCCCCCCCCCCCTCTTGGAAATCCACCGGCCTGCTCTTCAACCACTGCGCTGTCTTCCGCTTATTTTTCATTTCTGTTCTCTTCCCTTTGACATTCACAACACGAGAAAAACTATTATTCTTACCGTGAAATGATATTTTGCATCTCGATGAGCGCATCTGTCGCTAATCGGCAGTAACTGGCGGAGACAGATCCGGCACCAAGGATTCGCAACCGTTGTGTGCCATCCTGCTGTGTGGGAGAGGCTACTAACGTGCGGTTATGGTTCTGAGCCTGCTGGAGGACGAGGACAGTATCTTTCTGCCTTGTTTCGGGCTCTCGCAGGGACTTAAGATTGCTCTCTCTCTCTCTCTCTCTCTCTCTCTCTCTCTCTCTCTCTCTCTCTCTCTCTCTCTCTCTCTCTCTCTCTCTCTCTCTCTCTCTCTCTCTCTCTCTCTCTCTCTCTCTCTCTCTCTCTCTCTCTCTCTCTCTCTCTCTCTCTCTCTCTCTCTCTCTCTCTCTCTCTCTCTCTCTCTCTCTCTCTCTCTCTCTCTCTCTCTCTGTCTCTCTATATCTCTCTCTCTCTCTCTCTCACAAGACAGTTGGGGTGCGGTGGGACCACGACTCGTAGCTAATCATGATATGAGTTGTCTTCCATCCGTACGCCGCTGCACAGGTAGTTGTTTAATCTTTTCACGACCATTGCCCAGTGTTTTGACATGCACCCTATGGTTCACCAGCGGTAACCGTCTGTCCAATGACGTTCGCCGTTCTGTATTCCAGTCTTCACCCTGCGACCGTAAATCCAAATCGACTACCAATATGCCTTTTTACCAACGTTGCAGCAAATCCTGCGCAATCGGCCAGGGCAAGAACACCTGTTTCTCCTCATATCGTACCTCTATCGCATTTCAGCCGACTTTGACATAAATTGTCAAATGTAAAACATACGGGGATATTTGCTGCATCGACAATATCTATCCGCCGTTCAATGCGTATCCATCCATTTGCGATAGCAAGTTTACAATCCAATCCAGTCCCTACACGCATCCTTGCACGAAATTCAGATCGCACCCAGTCCATCTCCTCAATTAATCTTAAATCCCTAGATGCATACCAACCGTAAATGACTCTCCCATTGTGTGACCTTCACCCTGTCGGGTGACCTCCTGTGACCTCTGCCGTGCACAGCCGGGGTCGGCGCCAGACAGCGTCTGGCCGGCCCGGGCCGAGTCCAGGCCGTCGTTGTCACGTCCTCATTATCCCGCTCACGTCTGGGAGACGGGCTCACTCGCGATTAGGCGGCGCGTCAGTCGACCCGGCCAGCCGCACGGAATCGCCGGGGCAGCGGCTGATAGCGTCGCCCCGGCCCCTCCCGCCGCCGCCGCTGCTCACACGGCGTCCGGCCGGGCGGCGGCCGGGCGGCGGCGGGGGCGCCGCCCCGGCCCCTCCCGCCGTCGCCGCTGCTCACGCGGCGCCCGGCCGAGCGGCGGCCGGGCAGCAGCGGCCGGGCAGCACTAGGGGGCAGTGAATTGAGAGCGGACGTGCGGCCTACGTCGATTCATCGGCCCGTGAGAGCCGTTCCGAGGTCAATATTTTACAGAGCCGACCCGTGGCGAAGTTTCCAAGGCCACTGACGCTTTAGGGCCGGACATTTTCCGTGCTACGGTCGCCATTGCGACCCTGACGACGAGCACAACTCGATTTAGACAAACGCGTTTGGTGCTCGTTCTTGAGACAGTGCAGTTGGCCCCAGTTACGTCGGAACAACCCCAGCAGTGCATCAGATGACATTTGTTGGCAGAATTTTCTCCGATCGTCGCTACGTGGCTCATCTGTTTCCCTTTCCGTTTATCCTGTCCAAGCTCCATCATCTTGTTTACCTTTTCTGTGAAAAGTTAGCGCTTGGGATAATGTGGTTAGGGATAACTTCATGCGCCACTAGCCAGATCCAGCGGTGGCACCGAGGGTAACGCACTTGGAAAGTATTTTGATGTCGGGGTCCTACGATACTTAAATGCGACGAAAGCACTTCAGGCACAACACTTTTACTAGCTTCCACCGATCATTTCATAAAGTTACGATGCTGTCTTCCGTTTTTTGAAAGGGGGAACAAATTGCATTCGCTTTGGGACCAGCTGCAGATCGATGAATTATGCAAAATGCCAGAGATTGCAGATACAAAATACGTGCAAACATTTAGTGAGTTTCGTTGGGCTGTGCATGCCCAGTAAGGTATCGATTCTGAATGAATACCCTGCAGCGTTTCAAATGGGGAGCGGCATAGGAGTAGCCAAGAGCTCCCCGTGAATTTGGAATGAATGCGTCGGAAATGCGTGACCCACCTGCCGCAAGATTGTCGCAAGAGCAGATGATTTGAACTATGCTTTGTTGGTGGCCTATCGCATTCGCATTCAGGGGATGTAGCGGTGAGTATAGGAGATGCTGGATAGTATATAGGCCCGGTAGCGGAGCTGCGAAGCTTTGTTTGATCCTCGGAGATGACCGAGATCCTTTGCCGCTTAATTACTCGAGCAATCTATTCAGTTTCACTGCCATGACTTCTACCACCAAAACTGACGCTGATGCTAAGAAAAACCCGAGGAAATGCGTGTCCTGTCCACAGCCGTTATGGACACATTTAGTATCGCACTTCGACGTTCTGGGTCAGCCCACACACTGTAAGGTGTGTATCAGTGATGGTGTCGCACTTCGACGTCCTGGGTCAGCCCACACACTGTAAGGTGTGTATCAGTGATGGTATCGCACTTGGACGTGCTGGGTCAACCCACACACTGTAAGGTGTGTATCAGTGATGGTATCGCACTTCGACGTCCTGGGTCAGCCACACACTGTAAGGTGTGTATCAGTGATGGTATCGCCCTTCGACGTCCTGGGTCAGCTCACACACTGCAAGGTGTGTATCAGTGATGGTATCGCACTTCGACGTCCTGGGTCGGCCCACACACTGTAAGGTGTGTATCAGTGATGGTATCGCCCTTCGACGTGCTGGGTCTGCCCACACACTGTAAGGTGTGTATCAGTGATGGCTGCCTCGGCCCGTGGGCTGGCTGGCGTCCACGTCATGCCGCGTATGCCCGGCCATCAGGGACACTTCTTCAAGCGAATAACTTTCACCGACAGGCCATCATTGCTATTTCCGACATGCGTTCGAAACATTTGTTGGATTCGCTCGAGCTTACAGGGTCCGCGTGGGACAGCTGACCCGGAAGGCTCTCTTCATGACAGAAGTTCATTGTGATTACGGGCTACAGAGTAGGGGCTAAGGGGGAGGGAGGGAGCGGCCCCGCGTGAAACCTTTCCCTCCCAGGCATCAGCGCTTCTCCCACTCCCAGCCGGCCACTACTCCTGCGACCAGGCGGCGGAGGGGATCTGAATTAGTCAGAAATCGGGAGTAATTAGAAAGGGGTCGGGCCGGTGGTCAGCGCGATCGCATCGAGACGATACGGCTGATCGGCGCCGGCGGCAAGGACGAAATTGAGCCTTCTCGCCGTGTCACTTACAATTCATCTGCCGCGTCAATTAGCGAGCGCCGAGAATCGTTAGCGGGCCGATAATGCGGCGGGCGGACCAGCCGGCCAGAGAATGGACCTCCAAAGACGAGTGGCCGACAAAAAAGGCCGAGTCACTCGTGCTCCCATCCCACTGCCCCTCCCCCTTCTCCTCCCCCCGAGATGATTTGATAGCCGCATTGCTTGAGTCAAAAGCGGAGGTAGATGAGGAAAGAGTGCTTTGAGTATTCATAAGAATTGGCTGCAGGAGCTAGACTTACTTTGCATGCTCACCCGGCAAAAGCCAGCTTGGCAAAACGTCGGATAGACGCCACAGAAAGTCGAGCAGCCATTGAGACCGAAGTGGACGTTACGCGAACTTCATTTCCGCTAACACGACTCGAGCGGCTCGAGTTCTGAGATATGAACTCCGTTCAGCACCCCTCAACCAGTCGGGGGAGATGGGACAATGCGCGTATGGGCGTTAGGGAGCACTCGCTCAACACTGAGCAACTCCTGGAATGAGTCGGACAGACTCCCTGTTTCAAGACATCTGTCCTGTCGTGATGACGTCACGTCGAACTTTCGCCGGACGGCGACACTAGCCGGGTCAGTATCGACTCCATCGACCCTGGCGCGCCCATTACCAGGTATTTCGGTGCGTTTGAACAAATACGTGCCGGGATATAAACAGCAGCCGGAGCCTATCTGTAATGTATCGCCCCAGTGACGTCGCACGTTAATGACCATGGGATCAAATATCGGTCCAGATAGTGGCGGCATTCCTGGCGATACTGGGTCCTTCGGCACGCCGACAGCCAGCGCCGATAGACAGCCGCATTTGTACAAACAGCGCTGGGACTGCCACCACGACCGGTCGCCCGCGCCGTGAGCGCCACACTGCTCCCCCCCCCTCCACTAAAAAAAAAATTGCTGGCTAATGAACGCCAGCCCGCCCACCGACGGTGGCGGCGAGCCGGCGATCGGGAGGGTCAGTCCTTTGTTTCTGCGGGCGGGCGGCCCGCTGCCACGGCAGCTGGGGTCGGCGGTCCACTGGGACGGGCGTGTGAGTCGTGGCCGCACCGGGTCAGTCGCGCGCCTCGCAGCGCGGCCGTCCCGTCACCAACACCGCCGTGTTGCGTCATGCAGCGGGCGGGGCTGTCTGTCCTTTCGCATTGTGTTACGTAACGAAATACACTCACCATGTATGGCGAGGCGGTCGATGACATCGTATCCGCCCACGCCTATGCAGTCACGATGGCCGGCGGTATGGTTCGTACGGTTTTGTTACATGCACTTTTTATTGATTATTACAAGGAACGCGAAACAATGATGACATTTTCCGATACAATACTATTGTATTGTGCCCCGCAGAATGGAAACACGAGGTCCATCGTCTACAAGCCACCGGTGCCATCTATTATCCGCCTCGTGCGGCATACAGACACCCGTCGAAATGAACGTTTTCCTGTCAACTCGTCCAGCGGGCAGGAATGCTTTCAATTCAGCGCCGTTCCATCCAGCTGATTCGCATGCCACCGCCGCCTCACACCCAGCGTCATGACTCCGCCCAGCACCCGCGACCGCCACCGGCGCTCGTTTTATTCACCCCCACCAACGCACCCCCGTCGCCAGCTTTGGCGGGCAGTGTTACCGTCCGGGGCGTGCCGGTGGCCAGCTGGGCGCGGCGGCCGCAGCCCGCGCCGCCTGCCAAGCCTCTCCGATACTATCTGGCCGACGACAAGGTCCCTAACTCTGGCTGATCCTGACTGCCAGGCCTGGCCCTCCCGCGGGCCGGAGCAGGCCGGCTGTATCCTCTCCACCGCCCGCCCCCCCCCCCCCCCCCCCCCCCACCTCTTCCCTCGCGCTTGGGAGGAGACATTGAAGCTGGGAAGGATTGCAAATGCAGCCGCACTATGGTAAAGCCATCGTTATCCCATGAGTGGTATTGAGATTAGTTTTTCACAGCGTAATTTCCCCCCCAAATATCCACCTTTTTAGCTATTCACACCGTCCAGTTTAACTAAATCGAATTGCGCAGCTGAGGAGTTTAATTTGGGTATCCACTTTCGTTTTCTAGCGGAAGCTCACAGCATGGCCTCGAGCGCATTCCTGCCTCTCCGCGCCAATGCACCCCCGTCGCATGTGCAAGTGTGTATTCGCGGCGACCCGAACGACAAAGAATATGTGCGGTTGACGTCACTAATGACGTCATATCGCATAGATTTTACGCCATTCGGTGTCCGTAGCGACCGGAGCGACAAAGCTACTACGTGACGTCACGTAGAGTCTTCGCCCCGCGTCTCGATCGGAGTGAGGCAGAAGTGGCGCAATAATTTTTTTAATACAAAGAGGTCAAGTTGTAAGCCCAGGACCGATCAGAAGTGATAAAAAGTGTTTTATCCGTTACAAACAGCATAATTTGCAATTTCCATTGTTAGGAGCACTCATCACCTGTAAACGAAAATATCGTGTGTTTGCACGCGCAGTTACTGTCACGACAGTTACAAAGATGTAAACAGAAAACGTATCGCACCGCGAACAGGTCCGGTCCGAACGTCGGGGCTGTGCGGCTGGCCGCGGCCCCGGTAACGGCCCCAGCAGCGTGCTGATAACGTGAACGTCATCGGCGAGCTGCTCGGTCCGCGGCTCGTGACGTCAATAACACATGAAGGGATCGGACGCCGCTGTGTGGCGCGTGGTGCGGCCACACGGCGTGGGAAGGCCGCGACCGCGCGACGAGTGGAGGGCCCGCGCGGGCGACGCTTCGCGGGAAGAGACGCTGGAGCGGCTGCAGGCAACGAGCCGTTCTGACCTCTGTCCACATGTTTCGTGGCGCGTTTCAGCGCTCCGAATCGAGCCCGGGAAAACGCATGGAGTCAAAGCAGTAGCGCATTAACTCGGGCCCAGTCACACCCCACGGTCCAGTCACTACGCAATGATTAAATGTACAGCGGTGAGGGGCTCGGAACGGTCGACCTCCCCAGCGGCGCCGGAGTCCTCCCCACCGTGGCTCGACTCCTCTCGTGCCGGCGCCAGAGTCCTCCCGTGCCAGCGCCAGAGTCCCCCGTGCCGGCGCCAGAGTCCCCCGTGCCGGCGCCAGAGTCCCCCGTGCCGGCCGCAGCGCCTCATCTCCCGCCCGTCACCGCTTCCGGGTGTCGACGACGCTTCGATGACACCCCCTGACGGATGACGTCACCGATGACAGGTTAATTACCCGGTCCTGGCGTCGACAGATCGGCGGTGGCGGTGGCGCCGCCGGCGTCCAACTCTTCACGCCCGCGTCGCTATTTGCGGTGCGTCCCTGCCTCAGTGCCGCCTCAGCTGCCCGCTCAGAGGTACGGCTCTCCCTCGGTGCCGCCTCAGCTGCCCGCTCAGAGACAGCGAGAACCAGCCCGGTCTTTGCGGCGGTTTAAGTTGGCGTGTCATTAACAGAAGAGGTTGCCGGGCAGGCCTCAGATGTAGATGGCCTGGGAGTGATGCGTGGTTTCGACAACATGCGCTCACCGGTATTTATTTGAAGGGCTTCATGTCGTCAGGTTTTGAGAACATCGAGACTCGCTGCCCACCAAGGCAAAACAGTGTCGGTCTTTTATAATTCACCTCCACCAGCAGTGAATTATGCCTATTCTGAGTCGTACGGAGGCATATAAAACACCTTAATTAGCCTTGTAGGTAACAAAAATCATAGCTAATGAGAGCCACTCACACACGGTAATTATAACGCTCGTACTCTGCTATTTGGGCGCCTTTCTTCTGAACACTAAACCACACGGAAGCTCACAAATGATGAAGGCATAATTTCACCCGGAGAACTGCACCCAGTCTCCAGCAGATATATTAAACCGACTACGTGACGGCTTTGTCTGCGATCGAGGTGACTGTCCGCGACTGCAGCACAGCCGTCTTCATCAAATTTCCGGATAGTACCGCACACACCTTATCAGGTACACCTCTGCTAGTATAATGCCCTCAATCGCCACAAACCCAGTCCCTCCCAATAGTCATAGTAAGGTGCGCCGTGAGACTCAGGGACACCGAGTTTCCAGCCACTTTTTCATTCCAGTGAAGCTGAAATTACAGGCGTGATTCAACATCTCGGTCTGCTCAAGACCCAGCACTTCGAAATACGGTGGGTCTTGGAACGTTTGATCCACCCATCACATTGCACGATTCAGTGTCCAAGGTCACGATCCATTATTGCCTTTGTAACAACTAATGCAACATGATAGGTGTCAGACGAAGCCAACAGGCAAACCTGCCGCAAAACATGAGCAGCCAGAACTTCCTTACCATTGGTTTTTGACGTAGAATTCACCAGGGAGTCTTTATACCTTCGTTACTATGGAAAGCCTTCACCAGGCCACTTCAGTGCTGTGAAGACCACAGGTAAACCCACTGAACATACCGTTCAGCGGTTGAAAAATTCGTAGTTTCATCCCATAGCGACATTTCCCCTCGCACCCAGTAATGTTTAAAAAGTTCGTCCAAACGTAAGGAGCCATGAACCGCAAAATGTGTCATTACTAATACAAAATGGCAGCCCCGATAATCCACGGCACACTTACGTTTCAGATACCCGCCTATGCACTTAATCTACCTGGGCCCTCAGCAATTCGAAGCCCTCAGGTGGCCCGCAATTCTGTAGAAAGGCAATGTCTGCGATAACGGTACATGCAGTTTTGAATTTCTTATGGCATACCTTCAAGACGGAGCACGGCGTGTAGGTAGCTGGAGTCCTTAATTATCACTAACATGGAAAACGCCAGCCGCGTAATTTACTTTATTCAAAACTCATGTCGTAAATAACTTAGCATTAAAAGGACCATCCCAGGCATGTGTTTCAACTCTGCTTAAGAATTTGCCTGCACTTTATTAGCTAAGCCATTTTCAAAACATTCACTTCTAGGTATAATATTTCAGACATACACCCCAGACAGCGGTGACAGCAGGATTCCTGCCTGGAATGCACCATGCCAAGTTTAGCTGGGTCGTGCTTGATTTTCGCCGTACGTGACGTTATGAATTGCCGCCAGTGCGGCTTTCCTAGGTAAGCCAGCAGGCTGTTTTGGTCGGTCGATGGCTTTGATCCTCACCGAGGGAATTATCTAATTCGCAACTCATTAAAACGCCCCGTGCAGCTGTTCGGGAGTTAGCGGGCGACGGTAGCACATCCCAGGCATCGCGGAAGGACTAGTGATCAGCAGGGGTCCGCTGCCGCAGACCAGGTTTGTGGGAGGAGTCACGTGCATCGCCACGTGACGCCACTCAGACTGCGGCGCCCGCGCCCCGTGTACTTGGCGTCCGGTGCACCCGGACTTACCCGTGCATCGCCACGTGACGCCACTCAGGCTGCGGCGCCCGCGCCCCGTGTACTTGGCGTCCGGTGCACCCGGACTTACCCGTGCATCGCCACGTGACGCCACTCAGGCTGCGGCGCCCGCGCCCCGTGTACTTGGCGTCCGGTGCACCCGGACTTACCCGTGCGTGCCGCGTGCCGGCCGTCGGGCGATCGGCATCCGCTGATGGCTATTTCGCGTGAGGCCTGGTTTTTGGCCAATTGGTGGTGTTTAGGGAAGCATCAGACCACAGAGCCCGTAATTTAATAAGCCCGTCATTCATTTTTGCTAGCGTGGCCTGGATTTTAAACATGATGGGTCGCATCGGCGCGGATCATTGCGAAAGGATCGCACTGGGGGCACTGTGGCTTCCATCGCACTGGGGGCACTGTGGCTTCCATCACACTGGGGGCACTGTGGCTTCCACCGCACGCATCGGTCCTTCTTGACCTGCTCTCGCCGCAGAGGGCCACCTCTTATATGGGTCGGAGGATGCTGCACCCAGCATCTTGAGGCCGCTTCTACCATGTGCGAAGTTGTCAGGTTTCCAAAACATAAGCAAGGCCTGTATGAACAAAAAAGGACCACACATATGATAAGAATAAATTGAGTACTCCGCGTGAATATTCAATAACGCAAATGCGCCGATGAGCAGAATGCGATATTTCTAGTGTTTCGACTTAGAATCTGGTCTGAAAGGTGATTGAATAACAGGATTGGACTGGGATATATATGTTTTTTTCTTTGAAGCATGAGACGGTATACTATTTGAAAACGTGAAATGCAGATCGATGGCCAGCCTCGATCTACAATTAGGCAACTGTGGTTAATGACTGAAGACACCTTTAGTTCATGACGCGTTACGGAGGTAGGCATCGTCTGGGCATGCTTATTCCAGCCGATTCAATAGTTCAAAATGGTGGATGTGTTTGAACAACTGGGAGACCATCCACGCTGACCACATATTTACCAACATAAAACTCGCTTTCGGATGTTGTGATCATTTGCATACACGTGCTGTAACTATGTTGGCTGGATGTGCTCAAGATACGCAGGAGTCAAAGGCGCCAGAGCATGGCATGTGGCTTGTAAGTTAACAAAATCCACCAGTCAGTTTGATACTCATTGTCTTGAAATGCTTCTGAGGGACCGGTGTCTTACGCCGTAGTGTCCTTACCCTGCACTACTCGCGTAGCTCCATGTTGTTGAGCAGGTGCCATCAACTCTGAGGGGACTGTAACCCAACTGGAAACACAGCTCACCAAGTCGTGGGTTATCTGTGGGCAGCTTATGCTGTTCGCCGGCTGGCGGTTGCTGACCGCACGGCTCTCTGAATCCCCAAGTAGATATGCATCCAAGACTGCCATTTGTGAAAGCAGGGATACTGTTCACGGTTTGTTTCTGAAGTACATGCCGTGGAGGCGGAGTTCATCCTATGACGGTAACTACCTTCAGTAAGCATAAGGAGAAGGCCGACCGGAGCGATACTGCGAAGTCGTTTTTGCCTCCGAGTTTCAATAAGGACCGAGAGCCTGCGTGTCGCTGGAATCATGCTCTTTAGTGGAGGCGGTTCAAACTGTGGGGCCTTCTCTTCCCGAGTGTATGTATCGTTCAGGGGGCGGCGGGTGATCAACGGCCGGGAACGGTGCAGGACAGCGTGGCTCGCCAGCCTTGTTTGTCTCGATTGTTCGTTCCCTCTGCAGGCGCAGGTCACGCTTGGCTGCTATGTTGTGGCGTGTTTAGTGTTTTGTCTGACAAGCGGCTCCGCTAGTGTGAGCTGTCTGATTGGGAACGCGTTGAGAGAAACGAATGCCACTGCGTTCCTTCTGGATACCGAGAGCAAATGCACCTTCAACCTTTTTTGCACTGGCGCCCATCTATTTTGCATCTTTATGTACCACTTCACAGCATATACTTCTATGAGAAGGCTGTTGAGACAATTGCGTTGCCAGGAAGCAAAACTAGTTACAGATATTAGGCATCTAATGCTCTGTTATGGAGGAAGGCAGCTTCGCTCACCACATTTGAAGCAGCACATGTATCGCAGGCGCATAGCATCGATCACATAGCTGCATCACATCGTATCGCACTGTGACGTGCCATTCAGTAAATCGGAGTGAAATTGCCAGCATTTTATTTTAAGGCGAAAGCTTTCAGGCGTCTCAAGACTCTTAATCAATCCAATTTCCATTGAAGGCACCGCACATGAGCGTATATTTTGAACTAATTCAAGATGCGCATGTACAAGCGTCACACAATATTTATATGCACCGATTTTCGACCATATCTCCAAATGTCTAGCACATTTCAATCGCTGGCGGTTTATTCAAAAGATGTCTTCCGGCTACAAAATATATGTTACTCTTTTGTCGCTGCGACCACACCATTTCTAAGTTAGGATTACGAACTCATTACAAAACACTCCGACCACTTTCAGATACATGTTTTGAGCCCACTCATGATCCCCATTGCCCTTCTTTCAGCACTTCTATGCCGGTTTTCCCTAGTCACAAAGTTCAGTTTGTTTAACCTGCATCAAGTCATCTACGCTGATATGGACACTGATGTGCCAAGCTAGTGTTATTTGATTATCAAACTTATCATTCGACTCCTTTACTTGATCTCTACGCCCAGTCTGAGTAACACCTTGACACTTTACATCTCCCAGTCGTTAAGGTCGTTTTAAGCACTCTAGTTACCATCCACCAGAGGGACTGTTCTGGCTCGTGACCAGTGGGTTCTGACCAGTCCACCTACTCGGGCTGTCGCCGACCTCACCGCCGGCGTTCGCCTGTCACCGGCACAAAATGTGGCTGACCGGAACCTGGCTGTCCTCCGCGCCGGTTCCACCGTTTAGTCGACAGAAGGCTACGGTCGGTCACCGGCGATGAGCAGCCCGCTAGCACCAGCGCACGGCGCAGACCTGCTGCCGCCACTCACCCGGGCCACCTGGATTGCTATCGGCTTATCACTGACCGCCGTGAAGCTTTCCGCCATACTGAACTCCACTTCATCTCCTAAGGAAAGCTGTTGACCATCCTGCACCTCGGCGAAGTGAAAGTAGGTGCCGTTGTTGTGCGTCAAGAGGCCGTGCCTTTTGTAGCGGCTTTTGACGATGGAACGGAGTCTTATCCGATCCACTGTGATGTTGGCCGCTCGCTCTGTGTTCTCCTCCAGCTGGAACGTCACTTTTTCTCCCAACCCCAGCTCGCCCCAAGTGTTGCTGACCGAAGACACACCGAACCGGTGCTCAGTGCCTGCGTCGCTGTCCTTGAGGAGGCCGGAAATGTCGTCTTCGTCAGTACGTACACTCATTCGCTGAGTTACGCTGCCGTGACGCTGACTGGGCAGCAAGGCCGGGCGTGCGATGGTGCCCGCTGGTAGCTTGGTCACGTCTGCCGCCATGCCGGACTCCTTCAGAGTGTACTCCACTTCGTCCCCGCGCCTCAGAACGACAGTTTCTCCGCCTCCCGCTACTCTGCTTCGATCGAAATCGATACTCCGGTGATCCATGGTTTCAATAAAGCCATACGTCGGTTCCACAGTGATCACAAAGCCTTGCTGAACAGGGAGTGGTGCCGAAGTCATACCTTCACTGGTAGCGTCGTCCGCCTGTGTCGGCTGCGCGGCTCGGCTGCCGTCGGTCAGCTTGCTCTTGGGAACGCAGAACTGGCCTGAGTCTCCAACACCAGCTGTCTGGTGTCCTGCTTGCGACGTTTTGCCTCCCGTCAAGGGCTGCGACTGACTGCCAAAGCGTGCTCGACTTGCACTGATGAACAACCGGAGCCGCATAAGTCATACGCGATATCGGCGGACTTCGTCACGCTGATTGCCAGGCCGAACACTTCACTGGCTAGAGGAAATGCTCCTCGTTTGGAGATGTTGAAGCAGGCAGTAGATGTGATAAAATAGGTGATGGTGTACTTACAAGTGAAAAAGACTGCTCGAGACAGCACAATTTCGCTGTGTAGTAAATATACTCCCTAATACGCTATTGTTTGATTGCGCTCTGAGACGTTTGTATGACAGCGCCCAAAGGTACTCATAGTTCTAGTTCAAATTTGTGTATTAACTGAGCTTCCACAAGCGCGCTTTTCTACACCCAGGCGGTTTTTTACAAGAAAGTCTAATTATAAAAGTGTGCGAGAAACACGTTTCTTAGACTGACATAAACGCACATGCACGCGCACAGTCACACTTCTCAGTCACAAAGCCAGAGCCTTAAAATAGACAAGAAGCCACGCCGTGATGAAGCGTGGGCAGCCGCGGGGGGCACGGAGATGGAAGACTTTTATATCGATATGGTGACGATGCTCGATGCTTGTTGAACCAACTATGGTTAGGTGCAAGTGTTACGGCCCTTTGTTGTGGTGTTCTTGCATACTCATATTTGAGTTAAGGTGCTTACTTGTATTCACATATTCGATTGATTGCTGTTCTTAAGTTATTTGACTACATGTGCAATTCCAGACAAAACTTGGAGGAAAATTTAACTTCCCGAATCATGTAGCGAAAGCTTAATTCGTGTCAGAAGTTTGCATAGCTTGCACAACATTGGTTGGAAGCCAATTGACAGACATGATATCTGGAACTCGTGCTCACGAACACCAGATGGGAACAATTCGACAATTATATTTTTCTTAACCTTGCACCCCGCGTGGAAGGATTTGAATGACGTTATTATCGGGCCATGGATATCTGGGTAAGTTTGAAGTAGCCTGCACAAATAGTCTGCACATCTCCGCTGGTATGTAGATAAAGAACTTAATGGTGTTAGTAATCTAGTCTTAAAGCACGGGTGTGAAGTGCACCGAATGATCTTCGAAATGGCTATCTTATTCCAAAACTCCACCCAGATATGGATGCGACACATTTGTTTAAGGTCAGCCGAAAGGAACCGGGACCCAGGAACAAGCATTGCAAGGCACGTGCAGTGCGGCGTGTCCTCATGTGGTCGTTCATGATTCGCTGTAGGCAGGTCAGAATAATTTTGTTTAACTGCGATGTCACGACTGCCAAGGAGCTTCCTTTTGGAAAAAATCACAATATTGTTTGATGCGCGTTCGATATAAACTTTTACAGCATATTACACTGAAAATTGCTCCTAAATCATCCAAGTCGTAACATGAAATAAGTTTCCTGTCTTCTGATTTCAGACCCTACAAAAAGCTGGTTGTAGCGGTAATTATCTTCATAAGCTACTTTTTTCTTAGCGTACATGGAACCACCGATTTCGTTCTCCGAGGTCTGGTAAAGGCAGGAGAAAGGTACTTCATGGTTCTTTTTCACTCATTGCGGTAAAAACCATGTAACATAGCAGTCCATAACGCTCTTGTGAGGCAGAAAGAGAGACGCACTTATAAAGCCCGATGTCCGGCGCGACGCGTGCTCCACCCGAAACATGGCTGCCAAACCAGCGTCTCATTGGTGTTCACTGCGTAAAATGCAGCGTAGGGTAGACGCCAGTCTGCGAACTGGCTGCAAAGTAGTCTGGCTGTGATCATCTACTGAACGTGTGTCCGCAGCTGCGCTTGAAGTGAAGCGTAGATCGAAACGGCGGTCGAATATGGGTGTTGTCTGCGGTTTTACCACCCTTAATCTCTCATGGCGTTTGTCTTATATTGTATTTTACCTTATTAAGTGTCAGAAACATTCGTCGCCCTTCTCTTGCAACTACCGGATATCTGAAAACAATGTGGTAAAAAGTGAGACAATGTACCGCAATTCATTGTGGTTGAACAGTTTTCCGGAGAGGCAGCCTCCTGCTCACGGACCCATTCTGGGCGTCCTGGGGTGACGCTGCCCTGCTGCTGAAGCGCTGTTCTGGGATGGCATTTCCTGCTGCTGGAGTCCGAGGCTTCCTGAGATAGATTTTCCTGTTGCTTGAGTCCGGGGGTTGCTGGGATAGCGTTGCCCTGTTAGCGGAGTCCGGGACTTCCGGGGATAGATCGTTCTGTTGCTTGAGTCCGGGGCTCCCTGGGATGGCGTTGCCCTGTTAGTGGAGTCCGGGGCTTCCTGGGATGGCGTTGTCCTATTGCTGGGGTTCAGGGCTTCCGGGGATGGCGTTGTCCTATTACTGGAGTCCAGGGCTTCCGGGATGGCGCTGTATCCACGGCAGGAAATTGTTGTGGGAAGGTAGCGCGGGCAGGTGGCCAAAGCGAGCGGCGCAAACAGCGAAAGCCTGAAGTTAGGGTCGTTTCAACGAAAGCTGATACCCCTTGGACACCGTAACATATAGATCACGTCGCAGTGCCTCCTGTCGTGATGCCGTACTTCCGCCCGCAGACGCATCAGAGAAATGGATGGACGTTAATACAAGGCCCTGAGACGGCCATTTTGAGGATATGCATTCATTGGGCGCGCGGACGATGATCCCAGTTTGAGTACAACTTAAAATGTGAATCTTGCTCCGTTTTCCCAACTCTTGTGTCTCTGCGTTGGCACAATTATCAATGATGCATCGGAGAGAAACAACCCTTTACCTTTCATGGTACTGAATTATAAACACAACAACACTTCTTTCAGTAACTCAAATCAATATAAAAATATAATAACTCTGGTTAGAAGACATTCAACAGAGCATTTTGGACTTCACAGTGAATATGGTCATTTGAAGACAGGTTAGCAAACGCACATGTCACTGCCAAGGTACTTACGCCCCAGTTCGTTAATCATAAATGCCCCGTCTTCATTGTCTTTGGCAACACCTGTCCGCAAAACAATAAGACACTTAATTAATGCACCGCACAACCAACGCAGCTAATTTCCGCCTGCCCTCCATCGCACCTTCCCCTCTTCGCAGAAGCACGCACCCGGCCATTAGGACACCACCGCGCTGTGGGATCACTCCACGCCGGCGAAAAAAGCTGACATAGCTGGTAAGTCCGTGCCGACAGCCTACCGCGCAGCCGACCCTGGCGAGGCGGCGCCGAGGCAGGGGCCATCACCAACCGTTATCACCGCTTGAGACAGCGCCGACGCCAGTCCACGCCGTCTCAAACCCGCCCCGGGGACCAACTTCGACCGCTAATATTAGCCAGCCGGGCGGCGGAAGCGGCGCGTCCGTGGCGGCAGAAGCGGCGCGTCCGTGGCGGCAGAAGCGGCGCGTCCGTGGCGGCGGAAGCGGCGCGTCCGTGGCGGCAGAAGCGGCGCGTCCGTGGCGGCGGAAGCGGCGCGTCCGTGGCGGCGGAAGCGGCGCGTCCGTGGCGACGAAAGCGGCGCGTCCGTGGCGGCAGAAGCGGCGCGTCCGTGGCGGCAGAAGTGGCGCGTCCGCGGCGGGCAGCGGTTCTGGTCGTGACGGCCCCACACGAGAGCGGCGCCTGGTGTCACGCGCGGCCAGGGGACGCCCTGCCGTCGGGTAACGACGGCAGAGCGTCTCCGGCTCATGAGGAGTCCAGCTGACACGACCTGCGTGATGAGCGGCCTGCAGCGCGGCAGACACGGACGCTGCACGGCCCGGGTGGGCCGCCACGGCCCTTGGCTGGTCAGGTCCGCCGCTGGCAGCCGTGTGGTAACTCGTATAGCACAATACCTCGCAGGGAGCGTGTCTCTGAGGGAGGGGAGGGCAATCATGAGGGTTTTCAGAGCGTTGTTGTTGGAGTAAGCGCAGATTCATCTTGTGTCTTACAGGGTAAGGTCATCTCCTACGAACGAAAAGGGTGATATATGAATGCTATGGTGAGGATGATGCCGGAATAAGGGGTTGCCATTTCAACGCTGCATGAATTGGCACCTTGTAACACTTCCAGAGTGCGGTTTTCCAGCAATTTTGGTAGACATGACGAGAAGTGGTGTGTTATCTCCTCCGTTTATCTCATCTTTCTTTATGCGTTTCAATTTTATGAACTTGTGCAATGCGTCGGAACCAGGCTGCATATCAGTCGAAGACAATAACGAGAAAGGAGCTTTTGCGCCTTATGCGAGGACGATGTATATGAGGTGCTCTATGTGTTGGTAGATGCGGTGCTATTTCAAGATAAGTCGCAACAAGCGTTTGCACGCTTCCTTCGCTGCGCTAATGAAAAGCGCAGGAATTATATTTATCTATCTTTTGCAGTTAAATCAAGGTTCTAGGTGCCCCGATGGCCGAGATGTGGCGCAGAATGTGAAAAACGACCGGTAACGGCCAAATCTATCTTGCTGGCTCGTGCACGGGTGACACGCAGCACATGCGACACGACAATGCACGCAATGTGATTGTCTGTTTATTTTCCTGTCAATGCACGCCACACCCCAGTCGCTCCGTGCCCTGGTTGCTGTGATGTGCCACAAAACTTTAAAACCTGTCAAAAATACGAAATCCAATCTATCCGAAGCATGCGGGTGTGGCACGTAACCCGTGCGTACGTACACGTGGGAACGCACGACAGGCCATTTCATTCCTTATCGTGGCATACCAGTCCCGTGTAACTATATGCTCTGAGCGCGGGAATGTGGCGTAAAACGTAAATAATGCAAAAATCAGCAAAGTGGATCTCAACATCTAGTGTGCACGTGGCACGTGGCACGTGCGATATCACATTTTACATCACGTGATTGCTCGTCAGATTTCCTATCGAAGCATGATACTCTCGAGTCACATCGTGTCCTGGGTTCCGCGATATCGCAAAAAGTGTAAACACGTCGAAAATAGTCAAATACATGTTTCAACACGTGGAGGCCATGACACGTAGCACGTGTGACCAATCATTGCCATCCTAATCCCTCTATTCCTTATCGAAGCTTGCCACTTCGAAGTTTATTCTTTTCCCGGGTGCCGAAACCTGGAGCAAAACGTGTAAACCCGTGGAAGAGAGCAAAATCCATCTTTACGCGCGTGCCACGTGATAGGTGCGACTGAACCATTTTGCATGGCACATCTTTTCGTGCCATTCCCGTGTCGCTGCGACCCGCCGTTGTCGAGACATCAGTGCGAGATATCAGAATCGGTCGGAGGCAGTTGATTTCGGCAGCCAGTCACGTGATCAGACGGCCGTTGGACCTTGCAACAACTGCAGGCGGCGGCCGATAACTGGCCGGTGCCGTTGCGTCGCGGCGCAACACCCGTCATGTAACCCATGAGTCTAGTTTCACTTGGGAGTGACCATTGTGAAAATATGATCAACAAAAGGTTGATGTGAAGCGAGAATGAATCGGCCAACACACTGATGTAGTTTTAAACGTTAAATCAGCAATAGTTTTGACGGTAGCGGCTTGTATTTGCGCCGATTTTTCCAAATTGGCGGTTTGCAACTTGTATTGCAATTTGCAGCGCAACGGTGCGTTGCGTAAACTTGCAATGCGTACTGAAAGTGTGCCGCTTTAATTGTGAATATTGAAAAACAAAATTCACGCCTCTACCCACACTTCGTACCGAGATATAGTAAAAAACGTAATAACCCGACAAAAACAGCCAATTCCATTTTGTTTCAACACATGCGCACGTGCCACGTATCGCGTGACTCGTCAGATTTACACTAGTCTGATGGCCCATACCATTTTCTATGCCGCTGTAACACTTGGTTATCGAGATATGGCTCCGGGAAACGAAGCGTGTCGGGCCATCGGCCGTTCGTCGCGAAATTGGCGTCGCTCGTGTTAAACCTATGATATTTTTGCGCCTTTTTCGCTCGCCACGTGCTCATTTTTGCGAAATGCATAATTTTGACGTGACTCAGACGCGCTCTACAAGCAGGCCTTACATATGTCAAAATATGTTTACAGAATTCCTTACCTTATAGCTCGCATGTGATCCCAGTGAAGTGGCGGACACACACACACACACACACACACACACACATTGTGTGTGCCTTTAGTATAATAGTTAATGGATCAAAGGATGTGGAGAAACGTGTCTAACAAAAGCTTTCCTCTTGACCTAGAAAAAGGACGACTGAGTTTGGTGCCTCAGGAAGGGAAAAGCAGCGCTATGTTTCTGAACGAAAGGTTCATGATATGCTTCAAGAATGTATGAACAGTGTTGTCTGGTTATCTGGGTGGCGTTAGTGTCTAGGGAAGCAAGTAGTGTTTTGTACTCAGCAATACACGCAATGCCCTCCAAGGTGAAGAAACAAACTCGGTTTACACCAAAGCCTCGACGTGCTCGTCAAAACGGTGCAAAGCTGGGAGGTGCTGGAAACTGTAATCGTTTAAGGTTGTGACAACGTTTGCCAGCCATTAGAAATTGTCGTAACAAAACCTGCTCAAATGGTATGCAAAAGTCTGAATAGGAAAATCTGCGTTGGATACTCACATACTTCAGTAATGTAAAACACTTTCATCGAAAAATGATATTTGGCACGGCTGAATGCTTTTGTGAATGGCGGTGGCTTTTCCAGGCAGGAGCTCTAGTAAACATACAGAAGGTATTGCCTGCTGTACTGATATGAACTTACGCATATGCTGCCATACAACGTCACGTACCGGTTTTCGCTTGTGACGTCCAGTTCCCTCGCTAGGTCCATTTGTCTCAACTAGTCTTATTGTCTTAACTTCTGAGGGCTGCTATGTCCATCGCAGCACGACATAAGCTGATATGATGTTTAGGAAAGTGATATGTGTATTGTTAATTAAATCATCTATTATACAGTGACGTATCTTGCCTTTTATATGAAGGTGAAGGTGCCACGCACAGGCGCACTTTTCGGTCAGGAAAAACGAGCCAGTGCAGATCTAAAATACGCAATGGTCCCATTACCTTTGGTAGTATTTAACTAACACTTGACAAGGACATTTTCCACCCATATTTGTGTTTGCTTATGCCGATATGTGTTTAGATAAGTGGTTGTGGCATGATGCGTTCGAAGTCCTCATGCTGACAACCAGTGACTTTCAATTTACCAGAGGATACTGGTTGAACGTCGCCAGCATGCTGACAGTTAGCGACCTTCAAAATACCAGACGATACCGGGTGAATGTCGCCATCAAGCGAGCATTGGTTATACTGTCACTGTTTGACGTTTTAAGCTGTTCTCATGATCATTCGCAGCCGTGAGCCATAAGGAAGGGAACATATCCACTTTTGGAAAACACATCTCGGAAAACGCTTGGGGATTTTATTTTGTTTTCTTGTTAGATACCCCGGAATATTTGTTACGTCTCTGACACACACTTGCTGTGCTTCTTGCGCACACTTCTGCCTATAAAACCCAAGTGCAGCAATGATGCATTGAACAATCAAACTTCCAAAGCATCAACATCACCCTGAAGCACTGTTCTGTGCACGCGTGCATCTTGCGGCGGTCGTAATCAAACAACGGCCGAAATATATGGCTGAAATAATATAGCTGAAATGACAGACACACGAAATAATGATTACTTTAAACTAGGATTGGGCCAGGTGGACACCGATGAGATCGCACCGCCCCAGCTTCCTCGTCATGCTGATCACCTGATGACAGGGAGGTCATGCTGATCACCTGATGACAGGGAGGTCACGTGTTAATCGTGTCTGCGATTCCACTTCAAGTGCACAGCCTCGTGACTCTGTCAGATTTGTTCTGAGGAAGTCGACGATAAAGGCATCTTTTCACGCCAACAGCCTTTCTTTGTAGACTGGGCGTGGCTGCAGGTAGGTTGGTGACACCTGACCACATAAGGGTTGCTTCAGTATCCATAACTTTGCTAGGGTCTCTGCCGCAAAAGTAATGAACGATGCCAGTAAGCAATAACAACAAATGTTGTACGATGTTCACTGCGCTCAAACATGCTCGATTCCTCTCAGAGTCAGAATATACTCTCGAATGATGAAAAAAATTGAAAACCAAACGATACTGAGATCATCACACAATTGCTTGATTCCAGATCAAAGCTGAATATAGTTTTGTGGCTATGCAACTAGTGGGATCAAAATCTGAACTGCATGTGCATTTTTTACGATTATAATGCACAATCTGTAATTGTCGGGTGACTTGGGGATATTATCTATAGTGTAAGATGTCGATAACTAAAACACCGATGGGCCAAAACCAAACGCATTTCCAATTGACGTGAAAAGCTTGAGATTGACCCAATATGTGTTATTGCTATCCAGCAAGGCCTTGTATAATCCTTCTTAAGGCTGTGCAAAAATGGCAGAGAGCACCACCATGCACCTAACTGAAATTGATTGCAAATGCATTCATCTGTAACTTCCTTGAAATCTTAAAGGGAGTGCTTCACATTTTTGGTGGGTTTTAGCCCAAATCTTGAAGATCGTTTGGTGCAGCTCACAGCCCTGACATTCGTAGACCCTAAACGCATCTAGCTTCTGAGCTATATGCTCGCAAATATATGCGTACTATCTCAGGGCGACTACTTCAAGGTCACCCAGTCGTCCATGACGCTATGAAAACGTTTTGGTTTTCTTCAGTTGGTTCTTCAAGCTGGTTTTCCAACAGTGTTGTGCAAGGTACGATGACGTAATCAAACAATGACGTATTGAAGAGCACATTTACTAACCCTGGAAATTGTGTTGTCTAGAGCAGTCTTTTCCACTTTGTTAGCCAACAGCTGTGAGTGAGCCTAGTTAATCAGATCTGATCCTTGCTTCAGTATCTTCAAATGGGAAACATTTTCTTGAGACAGAGCTGCGCCTTATTCCCTGGCTAGAACAGGTGCAACTTGAAACAGCTGGGAATTTAACTTGAAAATATGTGGAGAAATAAAACGTGGGTTGAAATGCATGAATGAAAATGGCTGTTCCCCATTTTAAGTCTCGTGTTGACAATTCTTACGTTGTGTCCAAGCGCACAAATTCGAAGCAATACGGCGAAATTTCGGGCTATCTCCTCCAGAATTCACCCAGAAGGACCCTGGGGGCCCGCGAGATGGACAGGCAGGGACCCGTTTAGAGAATCCAAAAAACCCGAAGGGCGGGGCCTTTAAATGTCACGGGGCCCATTGAATCGAACGGGGTCCTTGCTGATTCAGCACAAGATAGATAAGTTGAACTCGGGCCTCTGTGTCAACCATTAGTCGCTCTGTCGATGAGGGATCCTTCTGCACCTGCGCCGACCACTGCGTTGAGATGTAGCTAACTGCCCCTGTCAGAAAACGCGTCAAGAAGGGAACCGATGCATGATGCCTCCATCTGAAGGCCCCCGGACCGAACACAGGGCTCCAGCCCCAACCCCCAGAATGGCAGCCAGTAGGTACCCCAGGCTGGGACGACAGTCCTTCAGCCTCCTCCTCCCACCATGATACTAAGCTATAGACAACGGCAGCCAGTAGGTACCCCAATAAGCTATAGCAACCAGGCAGCACAGTAGGTAACCCAGGTGGGGATGACGGTCCTTCAGCCTCCTCTCCCACCAATTTGATACTAGCTTACAGAGACCAACGGCAGCCAGTAGGCGCCCCGGCTAGGGACGACAGTCCTTCAGGCCTCCTCCGCCGCCCACCATGATACTAAGCTATAGACAACGGCAGCCAGTAGGCACCCCGGCTGGGACGACAGTCCTTCAGCCTCCTCCGCCCACCATGATACTAAGCTAGAGACAACGGCAGCCAGTAGGCACCCCGGCTGGGACGACAGTCCCTCAGCCTCCTCCGCCCACCATGATACTAAGCTAGAGACAACGGCAGCCAGTAGGCACCCCGGCTGGGACGACAGTCCCTCAGCCTCCTCCGCCCACCATGATACTAAGCTATAGACAACGGCAGCCAGTAGGCACCCCGGCTGGGACGACAGTCCCTCAGCCTCCTCCGCCCACCATGATACTAAGCTATAGACAACGGCAGCCAGTAGGCACCCCGGCTGGGACGACTTTAGGTTAAAGGTTAAGGTTAAGGTTAAAAAGGTTAAGGAATGGGACTGTCACATGGTCCATATAGGCTATATGTTATATAGGTATATAGTATATAGGTATATAGGTCCATATACGTATAGGCTCCAACTTAAACCAATGCGTTTCTTGCTAACTGGTCCTGGCCGCCCGCTGCACTACACAAACGTTCATTTGTACTGACGTCATTCGCATCAGTAAATGTGCTACTTTTAAGCCCGCGCACACGCAGTGTGCGAGTTAAACCGCTAAAAAGTGGTACCTATAGCCCAATTTGCGCTATAACCCGTTACAGCTAACTACGGCCATCAGCAGATTCCGAGGTCGTCATGACAACAGCTGTTGCCATGACGACGGTGGTCGCGACGGCTGCAGCCGCCAAGAAAGAAAAGCAGTGCAGTTACTAAGCGTTGACAGTGTTTTTTTGGACTCGTAGCAAATTAAACTTTATATTCTTATTTTATCTTCATGTTTCGGAGGCACTGCCAAATGCTATTATTAGACTGGTCCCGAGTTTTCACCAGAGCATGTTTTTGAAAAATGCCTCAAAGGTGGGACGCTCTCTAAACGACATTGAAATCAACACAACAAACATTAGTATGAAGCTCGACGTTTCAGAGCTACGCTCATGGTCAGATCTCTTCGCAAAAGTTCATCAAAACCACCCCAATATCCTCTGGAACACACCGTACATAATATGCTGATTTCATTCCTCCACGCGCTTTTTGTGGATACAGCCATGTGGAGGCTACAACGCTGGACTGTACTTTAAATCCCGTCCCGCAACGTGCTTTTGTCCGTCCCGATGGCTTAGCCGGTAAGAGCTTTTGCCCTCCGATTCATGTGATTCACAGACGTTTGGCATGTTCGGGTTCGAGTCGCTTTAAGCGTTCGCTTTTTGTTCTCGACTGGAAAAGCCTGCGGCCGGCGGCAGAAGCCGCCCTGATGGCCAGGTAACATCAGAGGGCAGGATGGACTGTGCAGCGTATTACGGCTAAAGACACAGTTCCACATCTGTACGGAGTTTTGAACTGAGATAGCGATTTTCATGACCATGGCCTTCAGATAATTGCCATAGCCTTCTTAGACATTAAATCTTCTTGTTTCTGTGCTCGATGCTCGTGAGTTTGTGCACCCTGCGACACGCTACCTGTGGGATAGCCGGGAAAGTAAAAAAGAAGAAAGAAGCATTTGTTCTGTGTTTTTCCCCGGCAGTTCCTTTTCGCTCTATGCGTTGAGAGGGGGGGGGCTCAGGGGGGACACTGGGGGATTAGGGGCTCAGGCCACCCGAAAGTACCTTAAGTGACACCCCTAAAATTCAGAGAAGCACATACGCGACAGGTAATTACATGTTGTGGGTTGGCAGGCCAGACAATTGCGTGCAGGTTGATAATTGTTGTCCAAGAAATCTAGAACATCTAGTTCATCCCCTTTCGCATAACGACCGGCAGTGGGCACGCCCCTAAACCCAAAGATTATCAGGCTACGCTCTTCAGATCAACGAGAGGGATTCGGCAGAAAAGGAAAACTTGAATCACTGCAAACAACGAGAATGCAAACTAGGCTCGTAATGGAGAAGGTAATTTTTCAAAGCGATTGATATAGTATCGACTTAAGTGTGAATCATTCAGTTAAAAAACAAACAGAATAGACCGTATCTTAAGCTAATCAAGTCGAATAGATGGAAAGACAATTATCGCTGGAGGGCCGGCATTGGTATTAAACGTGGAATTGACAATGTATTTGTCTGGAGGGCTGGGCACCGGGTGGGGGCGGTCCGCTCCGACTCCGGGATGGCAGGTGCTGTTCCCCGTGACATGGCTGTAACATCTGACATAACGCTGGGAGCCATGCTTCTGAAGCAGCATGGCGGTGCAGCTGAGCCATACTGACGGCCCAGTTCCCGGACATGGCATGATGAGGTGGGCCTCCCCCAAGGGCTCTGCCGGAAGACTTATGTGTCTCCGACAGGAAAAAAGCTCTCGCAGACTTACTACGCGCTCGCGTAACGCATCCCGTGGCAGTGAGAAAAGCCTTAAGAAGCCTTCCAGACATTGCAAGCTACTGAGGTCTCCATACATCCGGTATCTGCATCTGATGTGCTTCATGTAAAATACTTAACGTTTCTCTCCGTCCTGTCCACGCTGCCGGTTCTACATGAGCGCATCTTACTTCATCCTGCACGGGGTAGGCTTATGACTCAGTGATTAATGGCGCCATGCTATCATCTTTTTGACGGGATGAACTCTGCTGCAGTTGTCGGAGCCAACTGATGCCCGGCTTCTGTTTATTTTAGGGGTGACAAAACTCATAAACAGTCGGGACCAGAGCGGTCTGACCACGTCGTCCGTCAGCAGGCTACATGCACCATGTCTACACTATCGGCGGAGCCCGAGCGTCGGCCCCAGTCATGTCTAAACACGGCGGTGTTGGTGGCGGCGTTTTGACAGCCGCCTCACTCCATATCACCACTGACCACTCCGCTCTCTTCACTCCACACCGGTGACGAGAGCCAGACACGCTGTCCCCCCTTGCCCTCTCTCCAGCCCGGCCCGACAGCAGCGCGAGCCAAGTGTTCTCCGCGCCTCGCTCGCCGCGAGCAGCACGGCGACTTTAACGCACACTCGCGTATATGGCAGCTCGGCATCGTCATCAGCACGACGGATATGGCAGCGTCACTCTCTCAGCGGCGGCGGACTCGTCGGGTTTAAGGGCGTCGCCGGGTAAAAACTCGTGCCAACTGCGGCCCTCCGAGAGCGGGCAGCGTCCGCCGGCGGAGGCGCCCCCGGCTAAATTGGGAGCCGCAGCCGGCGGCTGGTCCGGCGGGACAGCTGCCGCCGGGTAAACAGCTTCTGGGCGCCAGCGGCCGGCCGCGTCCCCCCAGCCAGGGGGAAGGGGAGGGGCGCGCCAGCCGTCAGGCGCGATTAATGGTTCAGCCGTCTATAAATACAGACCCCCAGATGGGTTATATTAGGGTGGACATATCAAAAGCAAACAGAACATCAAGAGAAAGCTGTCTGGGACCGGATGCCTTATTTGTTCCTCAGCGGTCTTATCTTGCATGCCGCTGCTCACTTTGCTTTCATTTTGGCCACCATGTCGTGTTAAGAACACATCAGGACTCGGGCTGGCCATAAAATTAGCTAGGTATTGAAGATAAGCGCGTTTGCAAAGTTGTTGAGAGCGCACAAATACCAAAGTGTCGGAGATACAAATCGCTCGTCTGTTTTGGTTCAGGCCGAGAAGAGCATGTGGTGAAAACCTTCACTCAAGTTCAAATTCGTCCAGCCAATGTGAATATGGCGAATGTCTCACTCAATGATTGAACGACTAAGTTGGTGACCAAAACAGACCGAACAATTTTGCAGGTAATACCAGAGAAAAACGTCGTTGCAAACATTCGGAAACAGCATGTTTCGATTTTGTCAAAGGCATCAAGCTCAGATCACTGCTGCAGACCAAATCGCCGACACCGAGCGGCTCCAACAGGACACCTTGCAGAAGTGCAGGCATTACCAAAAACGAATGTGATCCCCCTATTTGCAGTCTACACGTGTCTCCTAATCGCCGGCTACCCTGCACTGCTGCGAAACGGCGACGCTCTAAAACCGATTGCATCGTAAGAGGCGGCGGCGACACGCGCTTCCGCCGCAATCGGGCGGATAACATTCGCGCTTTTGTCGCCGTAAGACCGCATTCCTGACGGCCGCCCCGACTAAACCACGGACGCGTTCCGCGAAATGACAGTCGTGAGCGGACGGTGGTGGTGCTCCAAATTTCGCGGATGGGCGCGCGCGCGGGCGGCGATCGGAGAGTTCACTGAGCTCCAGACACCTCGACGACCTGCAAGAGCTTAGAGCCGCTGCAGCGACGACCATCAGGTTTTGCAGCGACCTGTCGGCTCTGGCGATGTCGCCTGACAACGGCATTCCACCTTTACGCGCTTTCCGACGAGGTGATCGAGTTGCGACGGATGGAAGTTCCCTTTGAGGTTCCCCTTCCACGCCGGTGTCACGAGGCTGTTCACACACAGCACTCTTCGCCGAGGTCTTGGTATTGTGGAGCGTCAGGTCCACTCAGCTTATGTTCAACAGGGGCAGCAGAAGCCCTTTTTGACGAAGACCTTTTAACGTACGATATCTCAGTGCGTTGCGAGATATTAAAGAAGTTGCCCTTAAAATCTATTAGCAGTTATTTACTTCAAGCTACTCAGTTCCAGCCAAGAAGACCTCCATCTCAAATATACTGGAAGCCAACCAGCATTCTTGGCGCCAGCAGCGCCGCTCGCGCGCATGTGGAGCTGGATGCGGGGGTGGCTTCTCCACCTACGTCATTGGCCCGCCAGTCCCCCGGCACCAGGCCATCTGTATGCTTGGGGCGTGTCGAGCCGGCCTCATCTTCCGTTAATGAAACGCCAAGGTAATTAACTACATTGTTGTCACCTCCGCCGTTTCGCCGCGCCGCGGATTAACGCCTAATCGCTGCGGAAATGTGCCGCCGGAATATGGGAGCAGTCTGGCTGTGGACGGCGATGCTGTCGGCTCTCTTGCACAGCGCCGGTCGGGAGGCAGTCTAGCTGTGGGCGGAGGTGTCGTTGGCTCTCCCGTACCGCAGCGGCCGGGAATCAGTCTAGCTGTGGACGGCGGTGCTGTCAGCTCTCCTGCACCGCGACGGCCGGCGCAGAGCATGTTGATCTGATAGTAGCACGAGGCGGACTATGCACTGCATGACAACGTTATGAGCACACAACACATGGCGCATGGCCCTCATCTCTTGAGGCGTTGGTCATGGGTCGGGTATTTCACTAACGTGACTCACCAATACCTGATCCGGCGGGATTTTATGAGCTCGGCGTCGATATTTGCATTGCAACGGTGGCTAAGTGTCCCACTGAGCTGCCACCGTAAACGCTGTTAATGTGGCCCATGATGATCTGATGATGCCAAACAGCTGAACCGGCCGCCAAGGAGGCGCAAAACCTGGCCTAGGCGCACGTGCACAAACATCGCGAGCTGGCATGTGTTTGCCATTCATCACCCTTCACCCGCGGACCACAGCTCCAGTGACGTCATGCTGAGGTCTCAACAGCTGGCGGGGTGGTAAGTGACAAATGGACATACCTTGCTCGGATCCGAATCAAGAAACCCTGCGAAGCCACACAAGGCACAGAGACACTGCATGCAGTGTGCTATGGTGTCTGAAACACTTAATGCCCCTTTATGCTGAAATGACACTTATGTCTCTTCGCCATCGACCTGCATTATCGGTCAGGAGTCTTTTGTGGCATGCGACGAGCGAGGTGATTGCAGACGTGATCAGGGGCGTACGCAGAATCTCACAATGAGGGAGGTAGGGGGGTGGGGGAAGACATAACTAAAACATATCGATCAAAAGCTGTGTTTAGCGCGCCGCAGGCACGTGCAGTTTCTTGCGGATTGCAGATCAACATGGCACGTTCTTGATTTTCACGCAACACGTGATGACACGTCACGAATAGGCCACACAACATGCTACAAAGCGTCACGCAACATTTTGTTTGTGGGATAGGCTCATGCTCCCGAGTGCTACTATGTGCGTGCGCTTTTGGACATCACTTAAATACGAACATCTACTTAATGACAAACTATAAGGGAATGGATGAACTTCCCAACCACGGCATTGTAAAATACGCCTTTGCTCTATGTGAATGCCAATCACAATAAACAGAACCCAGTGTCTCTATCGTTGCGTGGCCAGATTCCTCTCGGTTGAGGCCACAGCGCCTTATAATCGAGATCAGTTTCGAGAACAGGTCGCATTGTCCGCTTCACGGTTGATTGCTGACGCATCTGTGGAACGTACAGCTTTGAGATAAGTTAGTGAGTTGGCTAGTGGGCTGAAGACGGCGAGTTCGTCTTCGCCACGCAAATAGTTTCGCATACCCGTTTGCTATGGCTGCTAAGATGTGACGTCAGCATGTGACTACGCTTCAGAACGGGTGAATTCGTGGTTCGCACGTGATGGCGTGCACATATCATGGATCTATGCTTTTCTTGTATGAATGTCCGTTTTTGTATTTATTTATTAGAATACGACATCCAATCAGCAAGACCTGAGCTAATTTCTCGCCCGTGGTCTTGAACTTAAGCCTAAAAAACGTGATTACCGTGTTAATCAAGTGGGGAGGTGGGGTACTGATTATATTGCAATGTTGTATGTTTAAACTTTTTACTCTGTGTATCGTTGAAAGCTGGATATGGTAGAGTCATATGTATGACATTTTTTCTAGATATTGTTGGCTCTTACCATTCTGGGCCTAACATTTTCGAGAAAATTTGGAAAAACGGGCTAAAACTGGCTCTTAAATTCCTTCCAAGTTTGGCACGACAACACGACTCGAATGGAAAGTCATCCTTAGCGTACGTTCGAGAACCCAGTGGAAAATTGTATTTTGACCTCGCTGTCCTTACAGTGAATTGCTAAAAGTGAAATTTGTAACTGGTATAAGGCTATTTATCCCAATGGCTAAATAGCATCGCATGACGTGGAATGTTAAAATATTCTTATCTCAAACTTTTGCACCCGTATTTACTTGGTCATGCCAGTACTCAGCCAGATATGTCGCATCAACCAGATATGGCGTTTCATTGTTATGAATAATGTGCCGCGTATTTAAGAACAATAACATAAGTGACCTGTAATTACAAGGTATAAACGTGTGATTCTTGTTTATACATTCATCCATGGCCATTTATGTGTAAAACACACCCATAAAATCGCTGAATAACAGCTTTTTTCTCGTGACGCCAAAGCGTAACGACTTATTTTCACATCGTGATTTTGTATATACATATTTAAGTACTCATGTGAGTTTAAGCGGCAACTTTATTTGACTCACATTTTAGCCATATCCTCATCATTCGCATCGGTTCGACCGCGCACACATTGCACTACTTCTGTTATTACCCACATAAACGTCAGCCCATTGGCACTAAATCTCTGCAGGTGCTGCCCAATTCAAAGTGTCATTGATTTCTCACTCTCTGTCAGGAAGCCATTTACAATACTAACTAAAACAAAATGTGGGCATCAAAAGGAACTGTAGCTGGTATCAGGAAATCTAATCCCCTAAAACATCATAAAATCATTTACTAGATCTGGCTCACTTCATTTGACAAACTAAATGTCCTTTTTTATTTCAAAGCGCATCTTCCAAGGCTGAAATTGAAATCCAGAAGCTACAAGAAGATACCATTTTGCGTGCGTTTAGAAATAAGTCAAACAAATTAGCCCGAAATTCAACCACTACATGGCATAAGCCGCCAGTGCCATTCACTCCATAATGGTTCCTTTGGCGGCTGTCTTTAAAACGGCGACGGTCGGGACGTTTCAGAGGTATTTTCTGTTGAGGAACCCGTGGATTGAAATGTGCAGTTCTTGCCTACCTAAGAAGCTCATCTTCTCTTAAGAATCCGTCAGCCAAACGCTACATCAAATAGATTATGCACGTGCGCTCACAGTCAAAGAAAATACAGCACCGGCATTGCAGTCTCCATGGGCCGCGCCGCGTCAGCCCTGTAGCTAACATTCGGCAGTGGTCAACGGCCGAGCATGTCGGCATGCATCAGAAAAAGGCCACATTCGAGTCGAGAGAGCAAAACTCACCTGTGCTTATAGGCAGAGTAAAACTAAAATAAAGCTCACCTGCTCATGAGCAGAGTCGAGACCATGCATCAGAAAAAGGCCTATCGAACGCTTAATGAAATCAGTTTGCATACGTGTAGAGGACATCCAAGGCCGTGTATTTTCATCTTCGCAATTACAGATTAATTCTCGGAACGGATTGGCATGAACAGCAACACGATCTTATTACGCAATGACGTAGTATTTATTGCTCGCGTTGCCGTAATTGCTAATTCTGTCCCGAGAATCAACTTAGGAAAAGCACCGGTGAGTTCTCCTGGCCAGATACTGAAGGACCCGTGCCAACGCGGGGTCCCTAGCTGCTGCCCTCCTGGCGATGAGTGGACCGGGACCCCCTTGATGATCCGGCACGTTAAAGGAAGACATCATGCACCGCGCCGGCTCCCTCCCTGATACTGCAGGCGCTCTTATCGCGACATTTGACACATGATCGACGCAGTATCCTTCACTGACTAAAGGATTCCTTACCGGGGCAGGGATTGGAATAATTGGCACAAATACATCAGTTCGCCTTATCGACCCATGGTTGAAATGGTCCGGATGACCCATTGCTTAATGTTGAGGCCTCTAACTGACAAAGGGTCTTTATTCTCTCTCATTGCAAATGTTGCTCGTGTCCATTTTAATTTTCAACGGAGCCCCCCCCGGCGCAAAAGACCCGAAAAAAGTCTTGCATTGCCGCTTCCAAAGAAGGTGCACCATCGAATAAAGTGTGTATGGTACCTTATCTAGCATGCTGGAAAAAGGATGCAAAGTGACGTATCATTGTCAATGTACTTGTATCTACACGTGCATATTTTTTAATGTGACTGCATGAAGTTTTGTAATACGCGATTACAAACTACAAATGGTTCCCGTATTTTCCAGCATGAGCAAAAAAGGGAGATTCTGTAGGATGTGTATTTTATCATAGGATTCGAAAATGACGCAAATGTTTCATTTAGTGGTTGAAAGAGTACAGCAGGCATCTACCAGAGGGCAGTGGCGAGCGTGGATGATGTTCTTGAGGCAGCCGGTGATCTAGCAGAAGAATATTATTCGTAATTGAGGTTGTTTCGTCAGTTGGTGTATCCGAGAACGGATAGGCGGCTGAAGTATCATACATGAGCTGAGAAGGTCGTTTTAGTTATTCAGAAGGCGTCTAGACGAGCGCGTCCTGCGCTTGTGAACTGGGTGCCGCTGAAACTGACGACTGGCGTGTGTCGGTATGCTTGCATCTAGCCTGGAGTCTGATAATGCTAAATAATGTCCCCATGCTTTAAGGTTGTTGAAATCAAGACCGACTTCGGCCTTGTGTGATTTGGTGATGCTTGTGAATTATCGTCGGAACACAATCTTGATACGATTGATAATATGAGTCTCGTTTATTCGGGTTTCATGCAAAAGCTGGGCAGGGACTCATCTGATGATTTTCTGTTACGTCAGAGCGGGCCTGAATTGAATTGAAAAATCTGAAAAAGCATATTATTGGCAAACGGAATGAATCTCAAGTAGCCAGAATGGGCTGGACATATGGCCAGATGGCCATATATTGAAACTTCAATCCGTTTTTTTGGCCTACCCCCATGATGCAAAAAAAGAAAACCAGGAGCGCGAGGCATTTCTTGCCTTTATCACTGTACATGGGAGTCACTATTGTACACTTTTTTGGGTATGGCCAAGTACCTCCTCCATTCAACGTTCATTTCCAGCATTTTGATTGGATGTATTCCTGGAGTGAGCGCCCACGTTAAGCATGCTTAATAACTTGATAACAATTCATTGCTAACTTGTTTAACCACTACCTTCCGGTGAACTGAGTGTAGAATATTTCAACATAAGAAACAAGAAGCGTGTTTCATGTTGGCAACAGTGACGCAAATGAAAGTGGCCGACATGTTGGGAGAAACTAGGAATTCGAGACAGGCTAGGTCAGCTGTATTGACCCAGCCCCTAACTAGATTTAGAAAGTGACACCTCTGTCACTGTGGAATCAAATGCGTTACAAATTTCACAGCACACTTGCTATATAATTGCGCTGCCTGTTGCTCAGAATTTCACAGTGGTTGCAAGTGGTTGGATTTCGCAAGTGGTTGGAAAGACGTGAGCAAGCCAGAACGTTGCCGGCCTTACCGGCCGAAATGGCTGAAGTTGCAAGGTTTCGCTTATTTGACGTCAGGAATCGCTCAGCCTGCCACCGTGCTCGAAGCTTCATATGTTGATAGCTTGATAGTTACCGCTCTTGCTGTGTGCATGGCGGCCCAGAAATTCCTTGTGGTATACACGCCACGAATACCTCACTCATTCATAGTAACTTACAACAGTTATCATAGCTCTCTCTCTCTCTCTCTCTCTCTCTCTCTCTCTCTCTCTCTCTCTCTCTCTCTCTCTCTCTCTCTCTCTCTCTCTCTCTCTCTCTCTCTCTCTCTCTCTCTCTCTCTCTCTCTCTCTCTCTCTCTCTCTCTCTCTCTCTCTCTCTCTCCCTCTCTCTCTCTCTCTCTCTCTCTCTCTCTCTCTCTCTCTCTCTCTCTCTCTCTCTCTCTCTCTCTCTCTCTCTCTCTCTCTCTCTCTCTCTCTCTCTCTCTCTCTCTCTCTCTCTCTCTCTCTCTCTCTCACTCTCTCTCTCTCCCTTTCTCTGTATCTCTTCCTCTCCCTCTCTCATTCTTTCCCGCTCTCTCTCCCTCTTTCTCTCTGTCCCTCTCTCCTCCACCATCTCTCTCCCTCTTTCTCCTTTTACCCCTCTCTTCTCTTTCTTCCACTCGTCTCTCTTGCTTCGTCACTCTAATGTTCTGAATCACAAAGCTTTCTGGGGAACTTACGTAGGTGCCGTGTAAAGTTTGCATTGGAAGGACTGAAAAGTTTATGTTAGTGCAAGCGCAGGCCATTTCGTCGCGGTGGAGCTTGCGAGCCAACCAAAGCGGGACCAATTTTAAGCGCTTGTGCAGATGCACCCGCTTTGATACCTCAAAATGCGAATAGTTCGAGTCTAGCTTAGGATGAACCATCCATTAAACGATAACGTCTGGTCTTTTGAACTGCTCCACCGCACGGTGGCGGGGATTTCATTTCTCTATTGTCTGCTGCGTCATTCACACAGCTTGCTTCGCTTGCAAAACGGCAGCTGTGGCATCATATTCATGGTCCGTCAAGAGCCATGTTAATGTTCTTTTAGACGTGCAGAATAAGATGTTATTCAAACCATTGCTCTCAACAACAGGCCATTGCCATTTAGATATAGTGCAAATGGCGCAAATTGTCGAAGACTGCGGTCCCCTATTCGTTTTCGTAGACCACAATCCTGTCGCAGGCCGCAGTCCGCTGGCCGCAGTCGCGGACCACAGCCTGTCGCAGACCGTAGTCCCTTGGCCGCTGTCGCGGACCACAGCCTGTCGCAGACCGCAGTCCCTTGGCCGCTGTCGCGGACCACAGCCTGTCTCAGCAGACCGCAGTCCGCTGGCCGATGTCGCGGACCACAGCCTGTCGCAGACCGCAGTTTACTGGCCGCTGTCGCGGACCACAGCCTGTCGCAGACCTCAGTTTACTGGCCGATGTCGCGGACCACAGCCTGTCGTAGACCGCAGTCCCTTGACCGCTGTCGCGGACCACAGCCTGTCGCAGACCGTAGTCCCTTGGCCGCTGTCGCGGACCACAGCCTGTCGCAGAGCGCAGTCCCTTGGCCTCTGTCGCGGACCACAGCCTGTCGCAGAGCGCAGTCCCTTGGCCGCTGTCGCGGACCACAGCCTGTCGCAGAGCGCAGTCCCTTGGCCGCTGTCGCGGACCACAGCCTGTCTCAGCAGACCGCAGTCCGCTGGCCGATGTCGCGGACCACAGCCTGTCCCAGACCGCAGTTTACTGGCCGATGTCGCGGACCATAGCCTGCCGCAGACCGCAGTTTACTGGCCGATGTCGCGGACCACAGCCTGTCCCAGACCGCAGTTTACTGGCCGATGTCGCGGACCACAGCCTGTCGCAGACCGCAGTTTACTGGCCGATGTCGCGGACCACAGCCTGTCCCAGACCGCAGTTTACTGGCCGATGTCGCGGACCACAGCCTGTCGCAGACCGCAGTTTACTGGCCGCTGTCGCGGACCACAGCCTGTCGCAGACCGCAGTTTACTGGCCGCTGTCGTGGACCATAGCCTGTCGCAGACCGCAGTCCACTGGCCGATGTCGCGGACCACAGCCTGTCCCAGACCGCAGTCCGCTGTCGTAGACCACAGCCCGCCGTCGTCTGACCGCGATCCGCTGTCGTCTGACCGCAGTCCGCTGTTTCGAACCCAGCACGCGTGAACAGCCGGCCGAACGCAACGTCTCTTAAGTCCGGCCGCGATGGCAGATACCTCACCGCCATGCGGACAGAATGACGATCCGTAGGCATAGCCCTCGCAGAGCTATTATTCAAAGATAGCCGGCCGCGCCGCTCTGACTATAAAATGGCTCTAATACACTTACGCCGCGTGGCGGCCCGGGCGAATCATGCCGCCCATAAATCTCGCCCCTCCTCCTTCGCCAGCGCCACGGTCGCTGCTGTCACTGCGGCGCCACCAGCCGTCCTCGCCCCTCCCCCCTCGCTAGCGCCACGGTCACTTCTGTCACTGCGGCGCCACCAGCCGTCCGGAGCCGGCATTTCCTGCAGGCCGGTGGGGCCGCGCCCCAGCGGCCGGCGCGGCATGCGGCAGCCACCCCGGAGGCGGCGGGCTTGTTTGTTCAGCGGCCGCGTCCGGGCCACGAGGCTGCGGCCCCCCGGGAGGAGCGCGAGTCGTTACCGGAGTGTTGGAGATGCCGCGGCTCCGGCCGGGCCCGAGGCTGGCGCTTTCCAATTACATTTGACCGGAGAGGTTCGCGATTTGAAGAAGGATGACGCTGCTCTCTATACCAGGCCTGCAAACAGAAATTCGGATGGTGCAGGTTTCCGGTCGGCGAGCTATGATATGATCTGGTCATTTTGGGACTAGGAATTACGGTGGGGATCGTTACATCAAATACACCCAAAGGCTTTGCTGTCACGTAATCTAAACTATAAACAAACACTGGTTTCATAGCATTGGAAGAAGGTTGAGGATGACTTTGATATCGTGTAAAATCACTACACTCAACATAAAACGCAAAACCATTTATTTGCTATTATAGTGTGTTGGAACCATGATGCCAAAGCAGTCCGTGAATAGCGTCTAGCCTGCGCCGGTATCCGCATTTTGCCAGCTTTGACGTCACAGGCAGAGTTGGTAGGATACCCTGGCTGATTTCACGGCCGGTGTGTTTAGCAAACAGTAGAAAATATGAAGGTAGCCTCATACATGAACGACAATTCTTTTCCCATCACCAGAGGAGGCGACAACGTGGGGAGGCTTGGGCTGGGAGGGGGATCGTGGAGAACATCCCCACGACTGTCAGAACGTGAGCAACTGCTACCCACGATTTTAAAAAGACTCGAAATCGTCGAACACATGCACACGGGTTCTGGTGAAACGAGGAAAAGCACAAAATCTTTCTCGGAACTGGGGATGAAACCACGTCTCTAACATATGGGAGTGTGGTGCAGAAGAATCAGGATTGGAGAGGTTAAGCTCGAAGACGTCAGTCAGCCAGACACCAGTTTTTTTTTCACAACAGCCTTCGAACCAGAAAACAGCGAGTTTTGCTCATATGGGGGAAGGCATGCAGAAAGAGATCGACCAGAACATCGACATCTATTCAAGCGCTCCGTTATGGCAGTGTATTGGTACATGCCTTAAACCTGAGATCAAAGCATCATACAATGCGTGATATGAAGCCGCATGGGTGCGGAGCATCCGGAATAGCGAAATGTAGTTCATTTCCATATTTTCCGTTAGTTTAACTCGCTTGTTTCTCGTCAGCTGACGTGAGTATGGCCGCCGTCGGCGAGGGGCGCATGTACCTCCTCAACAGTTGTATGACTTAACATTACGCCTATAAGTGGTTCCTTTTTTTCTTGTTCTTAAACATGAGCAGGCAGTCAGGAGTGCCTCTGTGACGTGTTTTACATGCAGAAAGTCACGTCGGTCAACGCTGGTTGTATTCGCTATCGACATGCGTGTTCTCCTTAGTTCAATTTGCGATGTAAAATGGCGCGCGTTACGCGAATGACTGCGACTGCAGTTGGCCTGATTTGTACGCAATTGATCGGCTGGTATATTGACGTTCGTGCTTATTATCTAAATAGGAGTATGCGCAAAAGTCAACGTCGTACATGGTAGTCCTCATTTTCTGTCTGCCATAGGGATGCAAGCTACAACGGTCCTCGTGATTTCAAAGGTAACGAGTTACGTCAGTAAATGATAAAAAATGTCAACTTTTTGAAAGTGTACGTGAATCTGAACCTATGAAAAAGCCGAACCACCGACCGAAAGCCAGCTGTGCTCAATCCTTTTCACGGCTACGGTCAGATTTTCTAAATTTGCGTACTTTTCTTGACGCCACTTGCAGTTCAGGAACAGCTCAGGAACGAACTTCGTATCTCTTCGAGGAGGCCATGCCACCCACCCGTCATATAGGTCTGCCCCTCCAAAAAAGTCCACACCAATGCTACCAACCCCAATGCCTGGAAACAGGCCAAGGAAATCATCGGGTCGTTCCGTATCCCTAACGCGGTCTTCGGCCGCTTCAGCAGATTTTTACATTATACGCTGCCAATGTCTGGAAACGCCATGCTAATAACTCAGCACGCCTGTGAATCTTTCGCCACAGTTTGAATGTTCCTTTAGTACTTATCTTCTATTTTAACGGGATGTTCATCGACCTATGGGATAGTATGTTCGTCGAATATAACGGTAGTTTTTACAGTTATATATATATATATATATATATATATATATATATACACATATATATACATACATATATATATACATATATATATATACATATGCATACATGGGTATAAGCACCCCATTCGCACATTAGCAATTTTGTTTTTGTACCGTTAATTAAATATCGCAACAGCTGATAGAAAACCCAGAGCAGTAAGCTTCATTCACTTTGGCCCAATGCGAGCAAACGTTTGGCAGATTAAACTGAGAAACCCGGATGGCGGGGCGACCATTGCCACCAATGGCTTACCCAGTCCCCACCCTCCAAGACCAAAAATATTTGTCTCCAGCCGTGCTCATCACTCCCCAAAGCCACTTACTGTTCACTTGCCATGTTGGGCTCAGCCATGTCGCATCACTGTCTTGCCATCCCGGCGTAGCTTTCTTTATCTCCGAAAGTGAATTTGGCCGCCAAGTCAAAACAACACGCTACTGTTTGCTGCCAAGGAGTATGTGAGGTGCTGGCCAGGCTACGGTAGCGGAGTGATGGCACCACTCGAGGATCACGCCGTCCACCATCTCAGTAGAGACGTTGTGGATGGCTACGCCAAAAATTGCCATGCTCAAAGTCGCGTTCATTAAAAAATGCAGTACGAAGTGGTGCAAAAGGTACGAAGAATATCGTAAATGAAGGTATGCAACACAGAAGATCGCGTATAAACGAACAGGGGTATGCTGAAACGTAGTGCGAAAAAGGTGATACTAAGATATGCACAAGCGAAGAGGCGCAATGTGTTGAATTGCGCATGCAAAGTTTGGCGAGTGTAAAGATTTGCGGACAAGAAGTTTGCGGCTACGGCTATTCTTATTCAAAGATTTGCGCATGAAAATTTATGTGCGAAGTTTTGTGCACGAAACCCTGCGATGCGACCATTTATGGATAAGGCTCAGCGTGCCAATAAATTTGTTGGAAACGAATGCAATGCGCGGATTTGTTCAGCCACATGATTTCATGAACCTCCTGTCCAGAGATGTAGATGTCTACTCAGTTTGGAGGGGAGGGGGGGGGGTCGAACCTCCCAACTTTTGCTCGAGCCCTCCCCCAACGTTGAAAAAGAAGCTCGACACATCCGGAGAGAGGGCGTGATGTTATTTAAGGCGTGTTATTTTGGGTTAGATAAAATCAGAGGTCCTTGCTGAGACCTCCGGACGTTTCGCTGCAAAGATGGTAACTTCGATTGCTTTATCGCTGATGCATTCCAGTCACCTCAGCTCATACAACAATGTGATTGATGTGACGATTTGCCAAAATTTTGCCACTTAATGTTATAACGAATTTAATATAGGATGACATTCACAAAGACAAAGGACCAAACCTTGCTTGAGCATGAGGACGCCTCTCTACTCGCATTTGTAACGAATCTCTTTTTGAACTCCAGTAACAGCGGGACCTTGCTCGAACGAAAAGACCCCATGATGCATAGGTGCTGAGGGGGAGGAGGAAGGCAACGAGCTCTAAGAACCCTTTGCTTGGCCACTGGTACATGCTCATGCTCATGTATCATGAGTTCATTTACTTATTGAGTATTGTGAACCCGGCCAGATGTACCTTATAAATGAAGATGACAGATATTTATATATACACAATAAAAACGGCCGCGGTCATGATGCATGCAAAGAACAGCACGGCATCCCATTATCATTCATGTTTGCTGACCCATGGCATACAGAAACGCTCCGCCTTTTCTTCCATTTCGAGCTTCACAGGCGTGTTTTGTTATCCTTACACATCTAATTATATCAATATTTTTACATGCACTTACTTGAAGGCCGTTTTTTGAAACCCACAACAAAACTTTGATTTTAAACGACACGATCCACAGAACTCACAAGAGGTATTCTGATACAGGATGAAACGAGCGGACAAACTTTCCGGACAATGTGCAATCCCAGTTTTCTTAAGGCTCGCGACTTCAGTGCATTTTTCATTGCTCACGCTTTTGGGACGCAATAAAAAGTCGAATCTGTACGCAAACAGATATACTGCAAACTAACCTTCGTTATCAGACGACTTACTGCTCAGAGGCTGTCCGAAGCCTGTAGCGATAGACTAAAAGATAAACTATTCAGTAAAAAAAAGCAGGGGCCTAGTGGCAGAGGGCATTTTGTAATACGGATTGCAAAGAACATATCGTGATATAAGAGTGATGTAACGTACTATCCAAGAACAAAGTCAGGATTGCTTGAGCCTGGGAAAAGCACCCAAATTGCTAGCCGGGAAGACCATGCTCATCCCACGGCGAGAAAGACGTGCTAAAAGGCCGACAAAGTTGGGTCGTATAATGCTTCACCGAAGACCAACTTTGATCAAATCTGCCCGGGCGAAAAGCCAAGGGCACTGATCCGTACCTCTCTTCCCAAAGTTAACCAGCATAATGAGCTCATGCTTTTAGGCTCAATCATACTAGCAACGTAAGTTTTGACGCGTAATATTCAAAGATGGTGGTGGGCGATGGCCAAGTTTATAATATTCAACGTGAGAAAAGCTAGAGATGGAGCTGTCTTTTACAGCGCGCTTGAGAGTGATACCGGGCCAGTTAACTTGTCTTTAATGAATTCCAGCTCCTGACAAGATCGCGCCACTGTTCGTTTCATTAAAGGCACAAGTACATATTCTTTTATCAAAGTTCGGAATTATCATAGATACGAGGAACAGGAGGGCCCAGATGAAACCCAAGCCACGTTTTCCTCATCAGTGGTAAGTGTCTTTGTCTCACAATCATGATTGTCGTGGCATGCAGCTGGAAAATTAAATGTTAAACTACGATCAGCGACCTGGCAGTCATCAATGATATCAAATCACTCAATCTGACCGCAAAAGCTGCTCAAGGCGCACTCCCTGGCGATCGAGGGTGTGCGACAGCCGAAGATGCCGCAGGTGTTCGACCGGCCGGTCCATGTTGTCGGCTGTGACGTCATGCGTCCCATCTCAAGTCTGATCACGACCCCGAGCTCTTAGAAGTTCGCTGGGTTGTCCATGTGAACATGGTCCTTTCCGTAACCGCGGGGCATGAAGCCCAGATGCGACGGGTCAGGTGAGTGGGGAGGCAACGTCACGGCAGTCTTCAGGCGAATGTGCCTTCCAGGGAATGCTCCTCCAACCAGTTCAGTGAAGCCCGTGCCGGTTGTAATGTCACCCCTGCCTGCTGAAATGCCCCCTTGTCCCGATCTGCCCCGTGAAGCCGCCCTAAGGCCGCCCAGAAGGGTATGGGAGCGTTAGCAATGCAGCAAGGTGGTGTCAATAAAATCATTCTCCTCTTCTGCAAAGTGGGATTTTCTGTAGTCACGATTATACGGATGTGAGACCACTGATAATTACCATTGCTTTGATCACGTTTTGCCACTGAATGGGCATTGGAATGCCATCTCAGTCTCGATTGTACGAGAAATATGCATGTCCCTTTTGATTAAAACGTTGGCTTACTTTTATCTCGACCACCTTGCAGTTACATTTAAACGGGGCTAGTGGTCGCCTCATTCATGAGTGTCAACAACCAACAACCTGCAGCTTTACCGACACATTACATACCAACTGTTGCAATGATAATCAGACTTTGTAGTGACGAAAGCCAACAATCAACAGGCAAGTGTATTATTTAACGTAAATTATACACACTTTGTATAGCAGGCTTCAACTTTGAAGAGCTCATTGTAACCCTCAGAACACGATAACTGGTATTTCCTTTTGACCTTGTACATCATTTGACAAGTACATCATGTGAATGAGATACCTTTGCTTTCATTCCCACTCAATTCCAGGTCATCAGTAACTTCGGTAGGGTGAGCACGGCTGGAAGGCCCCCGAGATTACAGTAGGCGGTCGGGAGCACCTCGGGTCAGCCGCCTCATCACACGCAGATCTGCCGGCCCGAACGCTCTTGACGCGCCCGCCTCGTCCGTCGCAGATCTGCCGGCCCGAACGCTCTTGACGCGCCCGCCTCGTCAGTCGCAGATCTGCCGGCCCGAACGCTCTTGACGCGCCCGCCTCGTCAGTAGCGGATCTGCCGGCCCGAACGCTCTTGACGCGCCCGCCTCGTCAGTCGCAGATCTGCCGGCCCGAACGCTCTTGACGCGCCCGCCTCATCAGTCGCAGATCTGCCGGCCTGAACGCTCTTGACGCGCCCGCCTCGTCAGTCGCAGATCTGCCGGCCCGAACGCTCTTGACGCGCCCGCCTCGTCAGTCGCAGATCTGCCGGCCCGAACGCTCTTGACGCGCCCGCCTCGTCAGTCGCAGATCTGCCGGCCCGAACGCTCTTGACGCGCCCGCCTCGTCAGTCGCAGATCTGCCGGCCCGAACGCTCTTGACGCGCCCGCCTCATCAGTCGCAGATCTTCCGGCCTGAACGCTCTTGACGCGCCCGCCTCGTCAGTCGCAGATCTGCCGGCCCGAACGCTCTTGACGCGGCCGCCTCGTCAGTCGCAGATCTGCCGGCCCGAACGCTCTTGACGCGGCCGCCACAAGCGCCTGACGCTCGGCGCTCGGCGACGCGCAGACGTCGTCAGACTTAGAGCGCTCCATTGCCTGTTGCCACAGCGTCAGGCAGCGCCGGGCTGCTCCTGTCTCACGGGAAGTTTGGGAGACGGATGCACCTGTCACGGAAAGGACAACGGCGGCCAAAGACACAACACACCACCAAACTGTCATCAATGCGTACGCAGGCGTTTTGTTGTCTGCGTGCAACGTATGCCAGTTAGCAAGTCGGAAGGTTTTTCCAGCCGGCCAGGTTCCAGTTCCGAGGTGTCCATTCTGTGGGGCACTTCGCCAGACGAGCTCAGCAGGTATGACAGGCTGGTGATCGCCGAGCACCTTTGCAGAGGCGGACCTGATGTTGGACATCAGGTCCGGTTGATGTTGGCACGGTCCAAGGCCGTAGAACTGGACATGAGGTGCGGGGGCTCTTTTAGGAGTTGATCCGTGGACAACCCTGCGAGATCTGTTTATAAACGCCAAACGTGGGCTGCTTCGGTGTCCACAACATTGATATCAACATTTCGAAGACAAGAGGTCAGATTGTTGCCCGTCGGAGCCTCCGCGGATGCTGGTGCAGTTCCACAACGTCCTAAGACACGAAGCCAGCCTATAAGCGATAGAACTGATCGACCAGACAGACTCCATAGGTATCGGTCTGTCGCCTTGCCGGGTTACGGAGAGCCAGAAAGCCTTAACGTGATGGGCATCAGCTACCTGTGCAACTCTGTATTAGATTTTCTCCATGAATAACCGCTGAGTCATCAAAATGCATACTCTGCTGTTTCCACCGCATCGTCAGGTTACATGACAGCTTTATTGTATCCTCAAACTGACTGTACTGCAAGTCGCTACCACTGCCGGCACCAGCGAAACGTTTGCATCCCATGGCCAGCTCCTTCGTATTTAGCAATGACACCGGCGCAGTGTCGGTGCCAGGGCCTTAGCTTTTGCATTTTGTAGTCTGATCTTCACGCGTGCGCTAACGCGAATGGGACACGTCACATCGATTTGGCTGATTATGTCATGCAGAGCGTGTTTATGGCGCGGGCAACAGATGTCGGGTGATGTGTTAATGCATGCGTTCAATGGCATGGTCGGCCATAGCTCGTTCGAAAGAGAGCTGGTCGCGTCGAAACGCCGCGCCACTTCGGCCCTCGTTAATCGGTTAGGCCGGTGCTGATTGGTGTGCTCACGGAAACGCGTCATCCAAATCGGTTTGACGCCGCGCCGAATACAGGCCCCCCGACGGCGATCAGCTGACCGGCGTGGCAGCTGCTCGTGCCGCGGCGCCAGGGCCTGAACACTAGCTGCGACTGACCGGCGTGGCAGCTGCTCGTGCCGCGGCGCCAGGACCTGAACACTAGCTGCGATTGACCGGCGTGGCAGCTGCTCGTGACGCGGCGCCAGGACCTGAACACTGGCTGCGATTGTCGAACGCAGCAGTTTGGAGTTTTGAGAGCGCGTGCAGAAACGCTGCAAAACGCCCAGACATCGAGTATGTAGTTTACAGGAATGAAATCGTCCCCCCATATGAAAGAGCTATTGGTACACATGTAAGTTAAGGATGGCCAAATATATTCTGCATATCTATGTAATGCGGTTTGATATGCACCATACATCATCAAATATGGAGGTGGATAAAATAGAATAAAACATGGTAACATCAAGTCGTATAAAGACGCCCTTTTGGAAGTGCTTGAGATATCGTGATTTTTCATTTCAAGCAGCTTAAGTATCGGTGCGCTGACCATAACATACCTTGAAAACAATAATCAGCGGCATCTAAACCGGCTCCCTATCAAGTACGTATGGAGGGCATTGATTGACTCATTGATTCATTGAAACCCTTTGGAAAATCACAGCTTGAGGCCGCCAAGCCTTCAAAAATCCCAGCATACAACCGAAAAATTGCATATCACTCATGCATTTCACCCGCACTAAGTGGTCCTTCAATCTTCCAAGATTTTTTGACTAACGCCCTCAACATCTTTGTTAGCCATAAGCAGTTTATACAAAACAGGGATTTATATCAGTGCAAACAGCTCAAATTGAGTGACCCATATCCACTGAACCCTGACCGGCCGCCATCGTTCTAACAGGCTTACAAGTGCATCTGCAACTGACGACGGAGGCTTTCTACGTCGTTTTCAACAGCACGTCACGACAACAAATTGTGATACCATTCTTGAAACGTCACAACATTTCATCTCAACGCGCCGTGATGTACTGTTTTGAAAGCTTTCGCCTTCCATTGCTCCGGTCATGCATGGTTTTCATGTAACACACCAATAACCAAGAAATAATGCCTTTATTTCTTAAGGGTAAGAGCCACACAATTTGCAACTCGCAAAAATATACACAGGACGTACTGAGACAGGGCCTAGATCTCGACAACCCGCGGTCGCAATAACAGAATTGGTTAATATTTCGTCTTCCAGAAGTGCGGCAGTGCTAGCGCAAGGAAGTACCATTGCCCCCAGCAAGCCATGAACGCTCGAACGAAAACCATCACAGACAGACGGCTTTTAGTGTATTTTAGGATCACTTTTTAGATCTCGACGCTCGAAGCAGTTGCAGTCGTGAAACGGACTGCGTAGTACCGTCCCAAGTATCTCCGCAATTGCCCAGCCAGCTAAACTCGGTCTCACCTGCATAGATCTACCGAGGATTAGCTATTTATTGTCTCAAATACAACTAGGTGGGATTAAGGCGAGAAACGAAATATAGTTCAGCTACAGCGGCGTGAAGCTTGAAGCTCAGTCAGGTGTGATTTATAACCACATAGAACATGAGCGTTGCATGAATACCGCACAGCATTAGAAAATGCATATCGGCCATATTCATGGGTCCTTTTCCGCCCGATATGGCAATGCCGGATTAATCGACAACATCGTCTAGCTTTAACAAGAGGGTAAGGCGGAGTCCACCGCATTGCCTCCCTAGCTGAAGTGGCTATATCACGCAACCAATCAAATGTCCGCTTTTAATTTTTATTAGCGGGAATTGTAGCTTTGCTTAGTGACGTGTGATGACATTCTGATAAATATTCGCCGTCTCAAAACCGCAAGTATGTTGTCCTAAATTTGAGGAAAGTCAGCCTAAAAGGGGTTGTCCACATTTGCATGGAGTTTTGAACTGAGGTAGCCATTTTAAAGATAATTGCATGCACTTCAAAGCCCTACCCTTTTAAAGACCTAAACCCCTTACTGAGCTGAGCTGAGCTGAGTTACTGAGCTAGACCACCGCCAACTTGTGCAAACTTTTTCGTGCAGATTATTTCAAAGTCACACAGGCATGCACGACGCCATAGAAACGTCAAACGAATACTGCCACTTCATTGGTAATCTAGTGCTCAAGGCCAAAGCAAAATATAATCATCGAATTGTCCGTATTTGCCGTACGTTAGCGCAAGTTTTCCCCTCAACCGTCTACAACTGGCCCTTAACTGCTGTAATGTGTTGAGTGCAAACTTTGAACATGATTGATTGATTGGTTGCTTAGATAGCATCCTTTTCGACCAGTAATAATCATTTCAGGGCTACGGGATGAAGGAGAATGCATAACGTTGGGACAGGATTACATGAATCTCGGGGGCCAGCCGCCAAGCTTTAGCCGCGCAGGGACTCTACGCGCGGAGTGCGGGGCTCCCCTCCACAGGGATTCTCGGCCGGGGCTGACGCGTGTAGCCTGCCCCGAACAAGCGGAGTGTCGCGACAATTCATGATAAAGCAAGGAAGAGGATTAGAGGGTTGGATCTCGAACACGAATTCGATTTTGTAGTACATAATGCAGGAAGTTGGACAGTGGTGCAAGGTATTACGGAAATGAGACTGGGAATCGAATGGCTTGAGAGTAGCGCCATAGCCAAGAATGTGAATGTAAGTCGACACCATGAAGTTACGGACAGATATGCCAGAATACCACAAAAAAGGGGCGGACACCTCAAGCGAACACCTCCAACACCGTCACGGCCACCTGCGAAGATTAAAGCACAAGTTAGTCAGCCCCTTCACTACGCTGGCAATTCTGACACGGCCAGTCTGACAGCGACCCGAGGTCATTAAGGCGTCACATGGCGTAATCAAACGATGACGTACTGGGCAAAGGTTATTTTTTACTTAGTATTGCCATTTTCCATCCAGAGCTGTCTTAAGCCCTTAAACACTAAAAAGCAAACCAATAGAAGTGAGCTTATTCGATCATATACGATGCTTGCCTCAATATTTCGAATTATGGATTTTGCTTTTTAAAAGGGAACGTTCCCATGTGAAGATTATTAAGTGATTTCATCAGATATGATAAAATCAGCTCACTTATAACTATTACTATGCCCACTACTAAGTGCAAAGGACTGCTGCCGGCAACACAATTTCTCTATTTATCAAATATCTTCCTAAATGCGTCATCGTTTGATCACGTCACGAAACGTTTGTATGGCGTCGAGGTGCTGCCAAACTAGCTGTGCAAAACCGCTTCTTGTAGTGCCTCAAATTCGTTTGGAGATATCAGCACAGGCTGGAAGTGCTCGCCTAGTCAAACATCGTTATGTGATCGTGTCTTGACCTTTTTCCAGGGGTTCTTGCATATTCATCCATGAGTTTGAGACGTCTAGTTGTATTCACATACCTGGTCACAGTATTGTTCTTAGCATACTCGATTACAAGTCTTATATCGGTGATACCTAGCAAGTGAGGAAACCGCGTCCAAATTCGTATGTTATGTTGTACAAAACGAGCTTTGCGGCTGGAGCCTGCACAGGCTGCTCAACATTGTTTGAGAGCCAGTTGGCGTTCACTTTTTCGGAAATCGCGTTCACGGGAGCCAATTTTCTTCCTGGCCTTGAACGCCGCCTGGCCTGTGGGCTAGTAGGTTTGAATGATTACGCTGTGACGGCATGCATGCCTGAATGGTTTTAAAATAGTCTGCACACAAAAGTCTGCACATTTTCACGGGTGTGCAGACAAGAAACTAGAGGGTTTTAGGTCTTAAAAGAGCAAGGCTATGAACTGCACCGAACGATCTTCAAAATGGCTGTTTCAACCCAAAACCCCATATTGATGTGGAGCAGCCTCTTTAAGGGAACCTTATCCCGCTTGCGCATGACTCGGACCGCTTCCGGCGCTTGTTTGGCGCGGTCAGTTTGGCTCAGTCTTTTAATGAGGTCGTGGCATGCACCATTGTTTCAGAAGATGGAAAAGCCAGTCGTTTTTCCTGCGCACCTCGTTTGCAATCCCTGAGCTGTTGTGCCCTGACAAGGCGTCGGGGGCTTCGTTGACTTTCGTCGCACGTTTGCGAGTGCTTGCAGTCGCCTGCACTATCATCCCTTCCTCGGATAAAACATGACAACGAGCCTTAGCTCTACCGCCAATTTGCAAGTGGTATGGACGCCGTATCCCATTGCGGCAAAGAAGCCGGGCCCGTCGCGAAGGAGTTCCTCAGATGGGCCCGGTGTACCCGTAACTCACGCTGACAGCGCTTTGTGTGCCGGGCGGCGGTGATGTGTCACGTGACACGCCAGTACCGGTGCCGCTGTGTCACGTGACACGCCGGCACCGGTGCCGCTGCGGGGTCACGTCTGCTGCGAGCGGCGTCCCTGGGTCACGTGACCGGCGCGGCGGCACCCGCGCAGCTGAGCCCACCACCTTCCTGTCCGCCGCCGGGTGGCTTCGAGCCGCCTGACCCGCCGTTGACCATGAGCCTCTAAGAGCCACCACCTGCACGTTACGCGTCTAGGGGAGCTAAGCAAAGCCTCACCCACTAGCCCTCTCCGGCATGCCATGTGCGAGCAATAGCTGACTTCAGACCGCCTGCCCTCAGACTGCCACAAACTGCCTCCGACCTGAAACTGCCTCCGAACTGAGACTGCTTCGGACCTGAGACTGCCTCAGACCTCAAACTGCCTCCGACCTGAGATTGCCTCCGACTTGAGACTGCCTCCGACCTGAGAATGCCGCTGGTGTTGTGTCTCTGACCTGAGACTGCTGCTGGGGCCATGTCTCTGACCTGAGACTGCCGTTGGGGTCATGTCACAGACCTGAGATTGCCGCTGGGGTCATACCTCCGACCGGGTGACCCTTTCGTACCTCTTCCCGAAAGCACCACTTAAGCAGAGGCCCTGAAAGCCCTCGAGATGAAGAGAACCAGCCGCTTCACCCATGTGAAGGTCAATGAACCATGTGGCACCTCGGCTCGGCCCATCTAGCTGTCATTGCACCGGGACAAAGGCCTGGAAGGGTTTCGTGCAAACTGATCAATGTGGTGATTGGATGGACATTCAGCCTCGGCTTGAGTAGCAGACATTAATCGTTGTCACAACGTAGATGCATCAAGTCATGTCAATGCTGTCCATGTGCCGGAAACATTTAGCGAAGCTCCACGTACACAATGCATTTCTGCATAAAGGTATTAATCTCCTCCCCTTTTACAACAACGAGACTTTCGTGTGGTTCCGATTGATTTGTAGTTGCCATGGACAAGCTTTTGTAGTGCTTTTCAATGTCTATCGACGTGAAACTGTTTTATAAGCAATTTCACGTTTAGAGTGGAGCCTAATTATTGAAGATAAGCGTCCATAAGTGAAGCTCCCGATGGGTGGACCACTCAAACTTTCTATCTGTTTTCATCTATCTGTTTTCATTTTCATTTCTATCTGTTTGCATTGTTATGTATCGGGCGTTGATGCAAGCGATGCATACTGCAGTTCTCCAGCGCACCTCCCGCGTAACCTCTGTCTACCCACGTTGGCTCGCATATGTCGCGCGACGGGACGGGCTCATAATAAAATAAAAGAAAACAAAGAGGAAAGGCATAAGCCGGAAAAAGTGCCGATTCCTGCAGTACTTGGTGAAATAGAATCACAAGCTGCATACCCTATTTGTCTATTTATTTATTCACTTAATTGACGTGACCATTTGCTACAAAGGTCAACGCCCCCAGAACCAGACTGGGTGGGACTCCCAGGCCGACAACGCCAGTCCCCAACACTGTCAGCCGGCGACAGACTTCACTGACGCTAAGCCAATTGTCAGCCGAATCGTCCTCATGCGGGCAATCGTCGACCACGGAGGCACTCCTCGCCCGGCCGGGTCCTCCATCCAGAGCTAATTGTCCGGCCCAGCGCCCGGCCACTCACCGGGCTCCCATGGACCGCCTCCGCACAATTGTCTTTTTCCCGGGGGTTCTGATTAATTGGCCGGTCAGCTGGGGCCGTGTCTGATCAAGGGGCCGTTTTGTCGAGTTGCCCGGTCGCCGGTCCGGTTACCGCGCCACGTCCGCCGCGCCGCGCCGTTTTTCGCCACTCCCACGCCGCCGCGCCGCCGCCGCCGCCGCACCGGCTCGGCTTACCGGCGCCGGCGCCGGTGATTTTTCGGCTGTCTTCGCGACCGGCGGGGACGGACCGCCGGCGGCGGCAGGTCGTTTTTGCGTCGGCGCCATGGTGCTGACGCCGCGCCGGCGACACCGCCGACAACAGGAGCAGCCTCGCCGCGGTGTCCATGATGTTTAGGGCGGGTCGACCTCCGAGCAGCGAGCAGCATCTTCTTAGTGAGACGAACCGATGTGTTGTCGATGGACTTGGAGGCTGCCAGACTTCCAGCTGCCGGGGTGCTGGAAGCATCGCCGGCCCTGAAATCGCTAATTGCCAGTTGTTCGGGCGAGTAGCACCCAACTAAAGCAACATTAAATAATTCAGGGCAAACGCGCGGAGCGGCCATGTCCCCTAGCACTCGGCGCCCCGGAGATTTATTTGAGCTGCGCCCAGCGAGGCGTCGATAGCAAGCAGCGATTGCCGCTGCATGACGGCGCGTGTTCGCTCCCCAGATTGGGATTCCTCCTCTCCCCTCGCAAGACTGAATCATCACTGGGAGGGGGCACCCAGGGTCAACCGCCCGCCCGGCAGCCAGCGCCGATCACTACGAATCTTCATCCGACGCCGCCGCCTCTGAAATTAACAATTAACTAGACGAGGGGCGCCCGAGCCAGATTGATGAACTGGGTAAATCGTCCGCGTAGGTCAGCGATCCGTGGCTCGTCTGGCTTATGACTGCCGTGGAACAGCTGTTATCGAGAACGGTAGCGTCGTAGCGGGGTTCGATCCTCACGCACTGCACTCCGACACCAGCACCCACGGGAAAATCCACCCCTGTGCCCTGTCTGAGATATCGTGCCGCGGAGTTGCATCAAAACATAATATCCTTGACATTTTTTCTTGTTAATATTCCTCGGGCTGGCAGCCTGTTACCGCTTCGTCCCTTCTTTCCCCGAGAAAATGCACTGTTGAGTCCCAACGGAACGGGGAGAATAACGACTTTCATAAATAACTGATTCCTCTCTTATGAACCCTTCCGGGGAAGAGCTCCTCCCGCGTCTGGACCTGTGGCTACCTTGGGACCTCCGTAACCAATATCGATGCCCACTTCCTTGCCGAAAATCTGTCTTAGTTAATTCCTGTTCTGTGCCCTGTCGCATCAGCAGCTTTTGATGCGCCATTTTCCTCGATTGCCCGCCAATTCTGGCGTCAGCACCAGGAGTAGAGATAGCCGGTGGCTGACGTGATTGGCCAATACCAGCTGGTCGGACTCTGAATGGGTGTCACGTGTGGGATATTGTTCGGCTGATCTCACGGCCAGCCGCTGAACGGACCCAAATGACGTCAGGGAGGGACCGACGTCAAATTGCGGGGAAAATAAGGCAGTATCTGCTCTCAGTCACGTATCATCGGCCATGGCAGCAGTCCGAGAAATGTCCGGACGATGGCCTCCTGGCTTTGGCGCGCATGTTAAAGACGTCGCTTACTTCGTGCGGAGCAGTGAAATTTTAACCCAGCAAACTGGTCAGTTTGGGGCGGCTGGTTCTAGTTCAACAGAGAGTGAGTTGGTTCTCAATTGCAGTATGACATATATACATATATGTATATATACATGTACGTACGTATGTATCATCTTACATTTATGATATTGCACGGATGAGGTGATGAAATATACTGGTACACTGTTAAAAATAACTGTTATTGTCATAGATCACTAATTTATAACGGCAAAAGTCAGACGCAGAAGCTAGTTTCCATGCATCTATTTTCCTAATTTATTGTTGCTTTATCGTCAATATTGCATTAACTTCAGTTTATGATCCGGAATGAAACACAAGGCTTGCAAGCCTCGGCGCGTCTTTTCTAAAATTTTCTTTTCGGATGGGATTGGTTTTAAAAATTTCTTCTGCAGTGAGAAGAACAGATTGTCGAACTATTAGAATGTTCTAGCTCTAGGGGTGGCCAATGTCAAAATTTGTTTTCTGCCAGAGACTTGGTTGAATAATGCTGCCAACATCTGGATAGTTGTTTGTAGCAACTGGATTTGAGTCTCGATGAGTTCTTTCCTTGGAGATCACTGTAATCGTAATATCATTTCGTGTGCAATGTTGACAACAATGAGAAAAAGCATCTTATCCAAATCTACACGCCAAATCTATGCTTGTAATGCTCCGATGCAAGGACGAAGCCTTCAGGTAGAGGATCCCCAACAGCCAGCATACATCCTATATCCTAGCCCCTCCCCCAAATCCTAGCTTCACCTTTCCACTGGTCTGCTCGCATGAAGCCGTGTTTCTGTCCAGTACCGCAGCCGAGCGGCCGAGGTGGTTTGGGCGCCTAAAAGTAACCTTCGAACATTGATCGACCACCAGTCGGAGCATTAGCCTATCAACTGCGGATTGGTTGGACCCCCAGACACTGAGCACCCGGGCTGCGCCGCCAATACCCATCCATCACAGGTCCGATCGTGGGTCAGCCCTCTGCTAACCGGGGGCAGCCAGCTTGCGTGCGTCGCAGTACGGCTCATCTGCATGCTGCACATCGCTGCAGCCGTGTGCATGGATGCTATTTCCGTAGCGTCGGCGAGCAGAGACGTTGCCTTGATCATCACCACCTCATCACGCCACGGGATCGATGACACGAGAAGGGACGGGGTGCGAACGGTTTCCAAGTGCACGACCAGGTCGGCGAGCGAACGTCAGCATGTTGCGACTCCCGAACACTCCCCAACAGTCCTGAACACCCGCAATCTACGAAGGATATGCAATTGGCCGAATAGAAAAGCACAGCCAACCGCAATACAAAACTGACAAGATATGTGGGTGGGCAGCTGCAAATAAGATGGTGCTTAATACTGAAAAGTGTCAGGTAATGCATGTTCTCACTGCTAAGAAACTCCTTATGCTCCCGGACGTCGCAGCAAATGGGATCAGCTTACCCATTGTCAGCAGTGTTAAGCTTTAGGAGTAACATCATCCAGCGATATGACTTAGCAGGCACATGATGAAATTATTAAGAGGGGTTCGGAGGCTTTATATGTGCTTCAGGTTATGAAGAAATTCCATCCGCCACAAGGTCAAACGGTAAAAATTTACATCACATATGTTTGACCACTGCTTGAATACTATGCAACTGTTTTTCTTCTCGGACTCGCCGAGCACTAAGTCCAACAACGTGAGCGAGCACAGAAGCGGACTGTCAAAATCATTGCAGGATATGACAAGAGTTATCAACGGCTTCTACAGATTCTGAAAACGGAAACACTTGCAGACAGGAGGGAGACGCTGTGCTCATGGTTTGGACAGCAAATCCTCAGATCTCCAGAGCATAGAGACATCCTCCCGCCAGCAAGAGAGGCGATCATGGGAAGGAAAACCCAACATGGTGGAGCTCTGCAGACATTTTGCTGTGGCGCGAGGCTGCGAAAATCAAGTGTACCACATATCGCAACCCTTATAAACGTGAATATCGTTGCATTTAATTAAGGGGTAAACCCTCCACCACACTCACCACTGCATCCGTGAAGACGCTTAATGAATGTTGAAAGGCTACTCTGTGCTAACATGCAATGCTTACCTGCGTGGTATATCAGATGATACTGGAAGCCGTGTTTTTATAATGTTTCTTTTCTCTCTCTCTATCTCTCTCACTCACTCTCTCCCTCTCTCTCTCTTTCGCTCTCTCTCTCTCTCTCTCTCTCTCTCTCTCTCTCTCTCTCTCTCTCTCTCTCTCTCTCTCTCTCTCTCTCTCTCTCTCTCTCTCTCTCTCTCTCTCTCTCTCTTTCGCTCTCTCGCTGAATCTTTGTGTCCGTTGCGTTGCAAGCAGCTTTTGTTTTACATTCATCTGTATTTTTCCATCGGAAGGCATTAGCTGTTGCTGTTGACTTGCAAGGCGCCATAATTTTGATACAAAGGATCGTGCCAGTTATTATTGCGTCATTGCAGTTGATGTATATCAGTCATGAAGCTTCATGTGCGTTGCTGTTTGTTGCGTTTTTCTTAGACGAATATGACGGTTTGGGAAGGCGTTGCGGGTGTGGTGAGAGCAAGCTAAGTGACCGCATGCCGCGATGATGGCGAAAACGAGACTATAGCGTGCGCCACATATAAATGAAAGCTATTCTGCTTTGTTTGATCCGATGATCATCACCGGCAGGTAAGCTGAGCCCGCATCTGTCACTTTTGTTCACTCTTGCTTTAAAGGTAATGCGGCTCGCGGAGGTCAGCGGAAGTATGCGCCGTGAAAGTGTTTCGGATGGCGGAACGCATCATATTGAATTGGTCATGTGCCGTCCACAACGATGCATTTCGTAGTGGTCTAGCCGAGCAGCTTGGGCTGCTCCCGCCCTCCTACTTCAGCGCTGATCAGATTGCTCGTGACCTTATATCGGCAGTCTATGCAGCAGCCTCCGAGGCAGGCTGTCCTAGACCATGGCGGTCGTCGAAGCCTTGGCGGACTCCGTCCCGCGAAGCTGCTCGTGGCAGAGCGCGGTTTCACTCTGCACGGTTCTGCTCGTGACACCGAGCCACCCCCGCGAGCGCTGCAGACCGCGTCGCAGCTGCTCTACGCGCGTCCAAAGGTGCGCAGTTGCCCGCCACGACGCGGCGCTGCTAGAAGCCGTACCTCTCGACCCGACCGGGCACAAGCAGCCTACTTACGTGCACACCGATAGGCTCTCCATTTGTTTGGCCTGCTGCCGCCTCTGCCACTCACGGAGCCGCCGAGGTTCCAGTCTCAGCTTATGATGCTGCGGTAGCATTACTGGCAGCGACGGCTGCTGTGGCTGTTGTAAAAAAACAAACATACGTATGAAATCGGCAGTCGTTACATAGGACTCTGCATAATCCCTCAATTTTTGAACACGGTCACGTACCTAAGATAAACATCGGGTTAAATTCCATGGATTTCCCTGCCGTCTTCCCGTTAGCTAAGGTAATGAGTCCCACATCTCGCATATTTCAAGTTTCAATTTGATCCCGCACCAGCTGGACAAGATGTCACTCGCAAACGCCTTTAGATGCAGTATATTGTCTTGAAGCCACTACAAATGCCTGAAAAAGAACTGCGTTTAACTTTTTCAGCCGTCTGCGCTGCCTCCCATTGTGTCCACAGAAACAGTTGAAAACAACTTTTTACCGACTTCCAAATTCTGCAGTGTAGCCACTAAAAGCAAGGTCATTGGCTGGGATGGGCTGTCAGAGACTGGCCTGATGCGACAATTCAGCGACTGCTGAAATAGGGCCATTGCGAACAAAAGGTCGTAATTGATCACCTTCTGTTCGCTGCTTCCTGCTTGCTATGGTAAGATTGCTTCCTTACGTTTTCGGAAGAATGAACGTAAGAGAGGCATTTGTATCACAAACCTGTTGTTCAATATTAGTTGTCCAATGAATTAGCTCATTCAACATCTGAATTGCAGGGCAAAAAATAATGAAGCCCTTGAAGAAAGAGACATAACAAAATCTCTAAGTGATTTTAAACTCCGTAGCAAAGAAAGCTGGCGTGCTTCAGAGCAGCCGAATTGGTAGCACGCAAGGAGGAGAGAGCAAAGGGCGAAGAGCAGTAAAAAAGTTATCGGTGCATTATAACAACAATGTGCTCGATTGTTCTAACGTTGACCACGGATCCCAATCCCGTTTTTAAACGTCAGGGCAGTCTCCACTTTAGATTTCCTAAATGACCGTATTTGTTAAGGACGAAACCGGCCGAGGACGCTGACGCATCCCGTTACCATTTACAATCGTCGTATCTCTCTAGCACAATCATTTATCCACTAGTATGTAGCAGATTGGCTATTTCCCGATGGAAATGTTTTTAGTTTTAACTCCAAAAGATTAATGGAACGGAGAAAGTCCAATTTAGGCTATCTGACAGCTAACCGGGCGCCCGATGTGGCCCGGCACGGGTCGGGTGGCTCCTGAGAAACGACACTTCCCGGTGCTTGGATCGATTGGCCATTTGACTGCACGACTTCAGATGTGACGGCAGCCACGTTTACCGCACCGCCGACGGCCGCGCGTGTCCGGAGCGGCAGCAGGCGCTGCCGAGTCTGCCCGGTGGAGCGTCGAGGCCGGGCCGTCCCTGCTGAGACCGGGGCCCGTCGAGGCCGGGGCTCGCCGAGACCGGGGCAGTCTCCGCCGAGGCCGGGGCCCGCCGAGGCCGGGGCTCGCCGAGACCGGGGCCGTCCCCGCCGAGGCCGGGGCCCGCCGAGACCGGGCCGTCCCCGTCGAGGCCGGGGCCCGCCGAGACCGGGCCGTTCCCGTCGAGGCCGGGGCCGCCGAGACCGGGCCGTCCCCGTCGAGACTGGGGCCCGCCGAGGCCGGGGCCGTCCTCACCGAGGCCGGGCGTCCCCGTCGAGGCCGTGGCCCGTCGGGCCGTCCCCGTCGAGACTGGGGCCCGCCGAGGCCGGGACCGTGCTCACCGAGGCCGGACCGTCCTCACCGAGGCTGAGGCCGTCCCCACCGAGGCCGGGGCCGTCCCCGTCGAGGCCGGACCGCCCCGCCGAGGCCGGGGCCCGCCAAGACCGGGGCCCGCTGAGGCCAGGGCCGTCCCCGTCGAGGCCGGAGCCCGCCGAGGCCGGGCCGTCCCCGCTCGGCTGCGGAGAGCCGCCCAGCCGTGCGCCCTCCCCAGCGGTGAGGCCAAGTGGCGCGCTGAGCGGCCGACGCTTACCAGCCAGGCGCTTGGCGTGGTGATGTGCTGATCGATGAGGACGCTGCTCTTAGCGGTAAAGCCGCCGTGCTGCGTGGCTGCGCTGCTTTGGACGGTGACTGCTCGGCCCCCGGCGGCGGCTCTGCGCAGGTGGTGGCTGTGCTTTTTCACTAGCTGAGGTGCTGCGGTATACTACGATTATTCAAACAAGGGGCGGCGCAGCAGCAGGGAGGGGGAGAGGAGAGTGTATTTTCTCCTCAAAGTTTTAGCAGGCCGCTTTTGCCAAAGAGACTCTTTGTAGCTCTACAGAAATCACCAAAATTCAGATCAAAGAGGCTTCGATGAAAAAGCCAGAGGGCACTGCATCAGATTCAGGAGATCATTTTCTGGATCAGGAAGCCCGTTCTTGGCTCATGAGACCACTTTCATAAATTTGTTGCTCATGCTATAGCTCGGGAAGCCCTTTTTTGTAGATATTGGCACATGTAACGAGATGATCATGGGTCACGTCCCCCTTGAATATGACGGTGTCCAGGGGACACCCGTGAGCAAGCCCGATTCTGTCCCGGTGGCCCTTGGAAAACCCTGCCGCCCAATCCAAAATACGTGTCGTCGCCCTTGATTCAACAGATGTCATGGTAGTGAAGAATAGTGTAATGTTTCGTCAGTTGACGTCTTTGATAGTTCTAGCTTCATAGGATTTCATTGAAACCATTGCCAAGCTCACTACGTGAATGCTTAAATAGGTAGGGATAAATGTTGGTTTTGTTTTCTAGGTTTTTAGCTTGACCAATAGCGGTAAAAATGTGCTCTCCACTTTAACGCTCTTTATCTGTGCAAACTTGATCATACACAGCTATGACACTATTAATACTTATAAATGCTTGCAATAATTCACGTCGCACTGATACGTCATGCCACTCCGCAAAATTCCAACTTTCACCAGCACCAACGCCTAGAGCTAACTCCTGTACCGTGCCAATGCAACTCCTGTCAGCTGACTGCTGGTGTTTCCGAACGGATCCAGTTCGAAATGTGCAAACAGATTCACCAGGCGGTCGATCCGCATAGAGGGAGAGGATGAGGGGCCGGTGGGGAGCGGGGAGGGAGGCTGTCGGCGCGACGCAGACGGAGAGAGGGCAGAACCGGGTGGCCACAACAAAGTCGAGCCGTGCAAACACCAGCCTCGTATCCCAGCAAACAGGGATCAGTGAGCCATGAAATAGCCCGGTGGAGACGGCTCCAATAGATGGATGTCAACAGAGCGCCAGCTTGCGTTGGAGGGCCAGTTACTGCTGCTGGCTGAAATATAAGCCAGTCTTTACAGGACGCGCGGCTTTTGGGACGGACCGCACGGCGACCGGTGCACAGGGAGAGTTTACATGCAGCCAGCGACCGGTGCACAGGGAGAGTTTATATGCAGCCAGCGACCGGTGCACAGGGAGAGTTTATATGCAGCCAGCGACCGGTGCACAGGGAGAGTTAATATGCAGCCAGCGACCGGTGCACAGGGAGAGTTTATATGCAGCCAGCGACCGGTGCACAGGGAAAGTTTACATGCAGCCAGCGACCGGTGCACAGGGAGAGTTTATATGCAGCCAGCGACCGGTGCACAGGGAGAGTTTATGTGCAGCCAGCGACCGGTGCACAGGGAGAGTTTATATGCAGCCAGCGACCGGTGCACAGGGAGAGTTTATATGCAGCCAGCGACCGGCGTACCGGGAGAGTTAATATGCAGCCAGCGACCGGTGCACAGGGAGAGTTTACATGCAGCCAGCGACCGGCGTACCGGGAGAGTTTACATGCAGCCAGCGACCGGTGCACAGGGAGAGTTTATATGCAGCCAGCGACCGGTGCACAGGGAAAGTTTACATGCAGCCAGCGACCGGTGCACAGGGAGAGTTTATATGCAGCCAGCGACCGTTGCACAGGGAGAGTTAATATGCAGCCAGCGACCGGTGCACAGGGAGAGTTTATATGCAGCCAGCGACCGGTGCACAGGGAGAGTTTATATGCAGCCAGCGACCGGTGCACAGGGAGAGTTTATATGCAGCCAGCGACCGGTGCACAGGGAGAGTTTATATGCAGCCAGCGACCGGTGCACAGGGAGAGTTTACATGCAGCCAGCGACCGGCGTACCGGGAGAGTTAATATGCAGCCAGCGACCGGTGCACAGGGAAAGTTTACATGCAGCCAGCGACCGGTGCACAGGGAGAGTTTATATGCAGCCAGCGACCGGTGCACAGGGAGAGTTTATATGCAGCCAGCGACCGGTGCACAGGGAGAGTTTACATGCAGCCAGCGACCGGTGCACAGGGAGAGTTTACATGCAGCCAGCGACCGGTGCACAGGGAGAGCTTGCCTGTAGTCAGCGGCTTCCGACGCTGTGTTGGAAACCCAATGGTTTTGTTGTCAATGGTGTCAAGCTGTCAGCGAGGTCCATCAAGTTCGAAATGCTGCTGCAGTTATGACTAGATATGCGTTGGCTCAACGACCCCGACTTTGTATGTGAGACACGCGGATATTTCTTTCGGACTAATACCAGTATCGTTAAGAGTTTTATTTTGCGAAACTCGTGCTATAAACCAAATCAGATTGCAGTTGACCGATATTAGGAAGGAAATGTCTTCCATGTCATCAAAGCAGATAACTGCATCATCTCATCGTGTGACAGCAAATTCAATAATGTATCGTAATAGGCCCACTCACATTCAATGCACTGGATGGGTGTCGAACAAAAGCCCAAATAAAAGTATTTTCCACCCGGTAAAATTCAAAATGTCTGGTGGCTCATCCCTTTGGCCTGCGGCTCACATTATGCAAATTTGCTTATTCACTCCATGAATATTTCAATCCTTGCATTTTGATCTCTATTCAAATAGAATGATGTATGCAAATCTAGTGAGCGTATTACGAGGTCATAACTTTGTTTCCCACTCGCGCCTGATAGGAAAGAAAATGTGCAACCGTAGGCCGGTTCAAAGCCAGCCTGATGGGAAAAAAGCTGGTAGTGGTGTTAACCAATTGTCCGCAGGTGAATGTCTAGGATACGCTAATGCCTCGCGTATAAGCTAAAAAATCCTATAAATTAGCTTGGAGCTAGTTCCCCGGTCTAGAAATCTGCCTTTCATGTGTAGCAATTCAAAAAACAACGAAAATACTAGATGCTGCACTCAAAATAATTGCACATATGAAAGTTGGCGCAGACGATGCACATAAGCACATTTTGTATATTGCAAGTTATTTTGATTGCATGACTGTGGTTTAAGCGGATCCTATAGCAAACCACTTCGATACCTATCCCGTATTTTGTGGTAGAGTCAGGGTAAAAGAAAGCAAGCAGGAATAAAGCCTTGCAAGCGAATGTATGCATTGTGTATGTATGTTTGTGTATGTATGTATATACATGCATGAATCATAGCTGCCTAATGCACTTCATCTTCAATGTCTATCGAAATGTTTGAAGCCGGAATTGTTATCTAAACTAGATGGGTTCTGCGTGTGGAGTTTGATGAAGATGTAAATATAGATACACTCCTCTTTAACATGTTGTGATGTGATTGGGCGGGGTGTGCGCCCTGGCTACCAGTTAGTCGTGTTTTGGGAGGGGGCGCCTGTGAGCTCGTGGGAGCCGCCGCGCCGGCGACGGAGCCATGGGACGGCGGCGGCGGCTCCGACGGTGTGGTTTAGGGCTGAAGACGCGCACCCGGCGGAGGCGGCAGCGGCCTGTCGCGGGGGCAACCTCACTGTCTTCCGAGCTCTATATCTAACTGGATGCGGGGAGGCGTCACTTGACCGCGGGTCTCCCGATTCGCCGGGGGTCAAGAGTCGGCTGCTGAGGCGGCGGCAGGGACCGGACACTCGCAGGCGCCAGTCGCTTTTTGGACGAGCCCAGGCGAATACACGCTACGTTCTCTTACACCTACATGAAATTTTGTGTCGTCCAAAAGTTGGAGGGGTTTCACGCGTTCAATATTTTACGTTACAGAACTTTGCGTTATAACGAACCGGACCAGAATGGATTCAGGAATGCTTGAAAACCCGTGCGGTGCATGGATTGAAACAGATTTTGTCACAAGTAAAAACGTGACCTACGGTCATAAAGCATTCAAGTTTCATGCTATGCGTTACAGGAGATCTGACGTGCCTCTTTTGGAAAGCTTTAACAAGTCAAGTCCCACATGCAGGCTATGGGATGGGCCTTATTGCAACCTAATCCGAAACCTGCGAAAAGGTTGTGATGATCGTGATGACAACATGATCATGTTAACTTGGCCCAAGTACCGCCAGTCATCGCATCCCAGGCCATCCCAGGCCATCCATAATCATGCGCTACTGCCGGCTGCGCAAGCTCCGAGTACAACGATTTTCTCTGCACCCTCGGCCTCCAGAAGCGATCTGCACCGGTAGCGAGCTGGAGACGGGCACCTCCTACCGCCCGTCTATCACTTACGATGCGCAGGGATGATGATGACGATGCAGAGGGATGAGCGGCGGCGGCGCAAACGGAAGACCTTCCGCGCGGCGACAGACCAGGCGTACGTCGCGCCGTTTGCAGCGGTGCTCCGCCAGCCTTCAAACCGCAACGGTGGGCGGCGCGGGACCTGCGGTGCTTGGTCACCGCGATAGCGGCGCGCGTGTATCGCAAGCGGCTGCGGCGTATTTACCGCACCGAACACGATAGCGGCTTAATGGCGGCGTCAGTCTTTATGAGGAAGACAGGCTAGCACGGATAAGCAGGCGGAGGGGAACAAGGCAGCGGGGGTGGCCCCCTCCCCTCTCCCGCTCTTGTCCGGGTGGCGGTGGTGGCAGGACCAGCGACGTTAATTGTTCGCCGGTGTCACCGACGCTGAGCGAAGCAAGTTCGCACTGCATTTTAAGTGACGGCTAGCAAATGAGGTGCCAAGTTTCAAATGAAAGCCGCGGAGAGTGGTGAAGCTCCTGCGGCATAACCGCACCAGACGGGCGGCGAAATTAGGGAAATCTAGAGAGACAGAGGGGATCGGCACAATGTGCTTGATTATGATTACATAAGCCACTCAGATCTAGGATTTGTAATAGGAATAGTTCTGTGGTTGAAATGATTCTCAATGAATAGTTTTGGATACTATCGTGCGTATCGTGGTGCTTGCATTTGAAGTAAGTGTGAAGGCTACGCACGGTGGCACGTAGTTATTCCCACTGAGACAGGCATATCGCTTGCAGAGGTGTCGGCAGAGCAGTGGTTAAGCTGGGTGCCTTTCAAACCAGAGACACGGGGTGCGATTACCCTATCGCACTATCGCACATATTGCGGCGGGTGACAACACGAGGTTGTGTGCTCGGCATTTCCAGTTGGTGTACGAATACTTGCGAGCCGTTGGCAGGCATGGCAGGCTCGGCACAAGCTGGCTGGCCGTCGGCAGACTCAGAACGGACACAGTGTTCCGTGGAATGTCCAAGAACTGCTGGTGATCACCCAGCCTTCTTAATGCACTTTTTGATGCCATCAATAAGTTCAGAGTCGGCAAATGACCTCAGACTTCTTCAATGTCTGACGAGATGGTGCTTCCTGTTATAGCCAGCCACAGCCAACGCCCCAATCCTGTTTCGGTGCGGAGCTCAGTCGTAGTCGTGAAACGGTACAGAGAAGCTAGCCTGTGTGGTCGTTTTTTGCCCGCGAGCCTTGTCCATATCCATCAGAATGTTTACAAGCAGGGCAGGCCGGGTGAACACGCGAGCGGCCATCACTACCGCCGCTGCGAGGGCGGCCGGTATTTATTGCAGGTGCAGCTGCCACCACCGTTCCGTCCCGGATTCACAAGATGAGTCACCCGAGCAGGCGGGCCGCAGGGCCCTGGAGCCTGGACGTGTTGAAGGCCAGGAGCGCAAGAATGGTCCAAAAACGGAGCATCCAAACATACCTGGGTAATGTAAACATAGCGTGGCAAGCAACGTCTTCTTTATGTCGGTTCTTGTGGCGAAAATAGCCAACTTTAAGCACACCAGTATGTACTGGTTGAACGGATATGGTGAGCAAATATGGAGATATACGATAAACATCATCAAAGTATATAAGAAGGTTATTACACAACATGGCTCACTGTTTATCATCATATTAGACGCTAGCCAACTTAAAGCATTCTTATGCATATACCCCAGGATTTGGCAGGCTTCCCAGGGGGTTTGCAAACTTGAAATCTGTTTCAGTGAGTATGAAGTAACTGGGAGTTTACAAACTTACAAGGGAACTTGGATGCTCCCTGACCAGTCAGGAAGTTTGAAAGTGCTTATGGCATATCGAAAAGAAGACTTTACTTCTCTCACACTGAAATGACAATGGCCAGTGGTGCATTTCATGAGGGGCAGAGGAGGCACCTGCTCCTTTTAATGCATTTTAGATGCATTAGTTAATCTTGCATGCGACGTTATACACAGGGCACAATATTTTGCCAAAACCCTGCAGACGGTAGACGTAACGCGACTTTACTGCAAGCACAATATTCGCCACTGATTATTAATGTAGCGCATCAAGTCGTGCTTCGTCTACCTGTCGTCACTTGCTAGTCTGTTGCATTGCCACCAAGTCTGTGGTAGCCACTGCATCATCCTGCACGCAATACAAATGTGATTGCACACAAGATAAGCAGTGTTTACGCCTATCTTGACATTAGTCGATGCATTTTTGGTTGTTTCATTGCGATCATGCGGTATGCCTCTTATGAAGTATTTGTAACAGAATGTGTAAAAATGAATAAAAAGCAATGCTGAATAGTGTAAAAGCCAGTCATAACAGTTGACATTTGAAGTCAACTGCACTACTCGCATCCTTTGTAGAACATACAGTCGCGTTGGCTAATTTGTCGGACTCTCGACTAGCCCACCCCCGACCATGCACGCAGAGTAGCGGCTCTGGATCACGTCTGTGGATAGACTATCCTTTTTTAAGGTAACGCACTACTTTTCTGCTGGAATGCGTGTCTTGTACCTTTTACGAGCGTCGCCAGTGGAGGGAAAGAGGTGCGGAACGGCGTTAGGACATTCCTGGGCCACTGTGTGCTCCCTCTGCAGGTGGCACCGCAAAGCTCATCCATTGTGCATTCAATTTGCAAACACTAGAAAGTTTGCAAACTGCCTAGGTACCTTGCGAAATTTCGAGGATATTTCCAAGAGAGAATTACTTTTTACCTGCTACTTGAATGGCGAAAGCCGGTGGGACATTCAAAGAACGACGCAGTGGGGTTATGGACGGCTGCTGATTCAGGCCTACAAGCATATATTTGCGTGTGAATAAATGCGGGCGACGGATCCTTTCAGTACAGCGGTGAATATATTGCATTCCAAAAACATAGGGCGATGCAATGAACTGTAGGGAATTTATTGCGCCTGCTGCGGAATACCTCTTCCCAGGATTTTGAGTTTAGTGGCCCCAAGCCCAACAAGTGACCCCAGGAAACTGCCTGGATCAGCAATGGGCATTCTTCATTCCGGTCTTATGTCTACATCACGATCGTGCTTTGTTTTTGGTAAGGACATGATGCCACGAATCCAGTAATAATAAGTGCGTCAAAATTCACTGCCTCAACCGCAAGCATTTGCCTACATTCTGTCCCACCGTCAGATGCCAGAAACGACGTTACACATTTGTTTCGTTGAAAACAGAGGACAAAATGAAAATGGTCTACAGTGAGGTGCCCGGTAACGTTCCAAAACCCTGCGGTTCCATAGCCTCAACTACGTTCCACATCCTCGTCAAGCGCAGCCACGTCCGGGACGTCGGACGTCCAGCGTCAGTAGCGAACCGACCGCACCCATCGCCGTGCTGCGTGGGACCCTGGCAGGCCCCACGCTCATGCTGAAGTCGCCACTTTGCATGCAATGCAGCTTATCGAGCAGAACTCTGGAAAATTGAGATACCGTGTTAGCCAGGAGCAGATGCGCCATCTTTCTGCGTGTGTTGATCACAAATATTGGCCGGCGTAGGTCATTGCGTCTTTAAACAAAGGAATCGTTTGGCCATTTGCTTGCATGTTTTGGACATCTGTATCTGTATAGGTACACTGGTATTCGAACACAAAAGTTAACGCCTTACCCTAGCCAAAACCAGTGCCGGCAAGTGGCGCCACGGAGTCGCCTTCAAGCTGCGTACTCGCATTCTGGTGGCACAGGCCCGACAACGAACGTGGCTCGTGCTTCCACAAGATGTCGGCCATTAAGGCTTCAGTAGAAATTCCATAATGTGGTGTGTGATATCCCCAACTGGGAATCATGGTGGGTTTCCGCGGCTTCGCAGAACAATTATGATGAAAACTTGATACTGATGACGACTCAAAGTTATGGGCTAATGATAGTGCACCTCAGACAGACCCATTACTTCTGTTGACACTGGAGCTTAGTAGACCTGGTCACGAATCTTGCGAACGAAATCTATAGCGCTTCGCATGCATTTAGAACAGCTAATTGGGCGTATGCTAGTGAGGGGTGTCACACAACGAAGGCAAATCGTGCTATTCTCAAGCCTGAATGGTTCCCAGCACGAATAGTTGCATATAAGGTATACTAAATCATCGCTTTCATAGCGTGGGGGGGGGGGGGAGGGGGCGATGCGATCCCCTACCGTTGTTTGATCGCGATCTCACCTAATCTCGCACCCCTACCGCGATCGCATCTCAAATTCCAGGAGCCTATGGAGCATCCGCTGTACGTGTTTTGACACCAGAACGTATTCCCCTACCGGGAACCATTCAGGCTGGCCTTTCTGGTTTTGGAGCAGTGGAGGTTTTTTAGGAGCACTGCACGTGCATCTACGAGAGGGACGGGTGGCGGGCGGCAACCGACGATGCTGCGTAACGCGCGTGACGGGCCGACATTGTTACATTAACGGAGTCGCACATCGTAAATGTGTACTCAAACACACACAATGTCCCGCTGTATCTAGAATTGCACAAGAAACACGCCCTGCTCCAGCTTTGTGTCATCACAAGGCATAGTTTCGTAGGCATGACGATGCAAAGCTGAAAAGTGCGATTTCTGGAAAATTCAATCTTTCGCCTGGCATCATTGGATTATTAAGTTGACATCATAACTAGTACCGATCGCGAGACCTTCTTGAGAGCAGTCTACCGGTGTGTTCTGCTAAGCACTATTTTCAATAGGGAACGCCAGGGAAGGGGGTCCCATGAACCCCCCCCCCCCCCTCTCAGTTTGCGTTATGGAAAACGGCGAATCAAGGCGACAGTTAATGAACATCTGCTGCCTTATCGGAGAGCTTTAATAGGACCCATGCAGAGGGGTGGCAGTCGACGGATGGGTCTCGAGGTTCTCAGAAGATGCTCTCATTAGTTCGGTGTCACTTGCCGTGTCACAGACGGTGTTATGAACTTGAATCTGCGAACAGTTCTCTGAAGTGGTGTTAGACACAGCATTCGTGGTTTCCCCATGACAACTGAATGTTAGCCTGAAACACGTACATCATGGCGATGGAGATTCGAGAACACCAAAGTTTTGGCTACAAAGTAATCTCAATAATGTAATGTCATGATGTCTTAAGGTCAAAGTCATTGTGAATAGCCGTTTTCAGGAAAATTTCGCTATAAACTTGTTTAGCTTTTTGAAAACATTCAGAATTTATTTTCCAATCACACACCTTTTGATCAGCCATTTAGGAATGATTCGCAGAGATGTTAAAAAGCATGCGTGTTAAGACGCAACATTTGATGAAATTACGGCTAGCTGGCTATGAGAAAATATATGTGTTATGTGCAGGTGACATGCCAGATGTCTTCCTGCCAAAACTTTTTGAGCTCGTGAAAAAAATCGCTGACTTCTCTGACGTAGGCGCAAAAAACTCCCATATCCTTGCAGCATCTCTGTTAACAGGCATGCATACTCACAGAGCTTACTCACAGTGCTTACTTGCATCTATGATGAATGCTCATTGACTGAAATGATCTTTAAGGCCAGCCTTGCTCCATACAGCAACGATGTAAACAGTATTGGGGCAGCCGTCATCCAACGCCCTCTTCCGGTACACATTGTTGGTTGCCAGACCCTAGTGTTTTCCTGAAAATTTTGGGAACCTAAAGACATGGGCTGAAAATGGTCCATAAAGGTCTCGTTGATCATAACAAACTTAGTCCTAGATAGATTCATGTGGTTTACCTATTGCATGTTAATTGAATTTCATGGAAACAATCTTTTACGCCATTTGTTGAGTGCATTTGCGAAGAAACATTATATATATATATACTATATATATATATATATATATATATATAAGACGGGTAGTAATGTCTTTAAGATAAACGCGTTGACATTTCGGCAACATGCCTTTATCTAAATAAATAACAGAAGTCTGTTGCCTACTGCTTTCTTTTCGATAAGGGCATGCTGCCAAAATATCAAACGCACCTATCTCTCCATTCTCCCCGGTTTTGTACAACGAATAATTCATTATTTCTGTCCTGTAAAGCAATTCTTCCTTGCCGAAGTGCTTAGTGTATGTTAAGCTTCACAAAGATGTTTCAAAAAACGTTTTAAGAACTTCTCAGCGCATTAATCCATGTTAAAAGCGGCTGAGAACTGCCACGAGCGAAGCGATCATGAATCCGCTGTTATGAGCCTTCTTGAACCCATTTTACTTGTTCCTTAAATGTAGCTGAGCCCCGCGTCACGTAGCACAGGGACAGAATGTGCGGGCAACATAATGGGTGGAATGCTCGGTTTCCCCAGAATTACCGAAAACCGGGCGGGCTGCTTTGCTGATCATTTACAAAAGTAATTGATTAATTGAGCGCCAAAGAGGGTCTAACTCAGCTGTGAGCTATCAGTAGGTCGTGCAGGTGTAAAGCAAATGTACTCTTTGTCATGCAGAAAATCCGCGCACTCCCTTTTAGAGCACATACATATTCTGAAAAATCGTTGATGTCTTATGACCAAACATATTGTCTCACGTTCTACGGTGGCCGCGAAGTGTGCTCACATCTCCGTATTGAGGGTGGTATGATTCTCTGTGAATGATCGGTTTCGGGATGTTACTTTCCCCATGAGTGACATTCGCTCCACAGCCCACTGAGAACGGCGACAGTCACTGCAGGGCTACTTGTTCGCCCATCGAATGCCCACGACACCTAAAACCAAAGAGTTTTGCTATGGCCATTCGACAGGAGCAGAACGGACCAGCAGAAGAGACCAGCATGCAATGCCATTCAATACACCGTGCATCATATGTGTGACGGTTTTTGTGGCCACGGCCACGAGAGATATTTAGTGTGGCGCAAAGAGAGCCACGACGCAGTATGATGCTCGAGTGATGAACACCGGCGCTCGGTCCTGCCACGCCGCTCACTGACGCTTTGCCGCTTTGATTAGATGCATGCATGACAGAGACAAATGGTTTTGCAATTTAAATAGAAGATTGCAAACTGGAGCGCCAGAGAAGCTCATCTGAACTGAAGTGTGGAAAATAATGGACATTACTGTTGTGTCGTGGCGGCAGCGATGCAGTTAAAGTAATTTGTCGTGAAGCAGTGGCCAGGTTCTCGATCAGGCGTATTGGAAAATAAATTAAACTGTATTGCAACTCTACTCATGATAGTAGTCACAATCCAGCGATATGGTCATGGTTCGTTACATTTTAATTTTAAGAGCGTCTGTACGATGAGCATAAGATAACATACAAGCAGTGCATTTTAAACACTTGGCATAGCATCTATGTTTGTGGGTATGTGTGTGGCGTGCTGCGTACATGCGCATGAAACCCAATGAAGGCACGAAATCAAATTTTGCCGTTGTTTGGAGAACGGTGGCAAACATTTTGAATTATTTGTGCGCAAAAAAGTCTGTTGGAGCTATGCTGAACCAAATAGTTGAAAGGCAATCCAATTACATGCTTAAAGAATCTACGAACAAAACACAATTTCAGGACAGAACATTTATAGAAACAACTAGCACAGCTAATCTGCCCACTTCCTGCCTGGCGGCTCTCTCCCTCTCCTTTGCAAGCGAGGCTCGTGGTGGTAGGTCTAGAGGACGTGCCACAAACACGGTGTTGTTGCTACGTGAGAATGCTGGGGGTGACAAACACCGAAGACAAATGATCACGTTCAACAGGAGGCAGCGCTACCACCACACTGACGTGTTTAAAAAACTTAAACTTAAAAACCGAAAAAATTTAACGACCTTAAAGACGAAAAGGACGCACACGTGGATTGAATGCTTTGAACTATGTTTAGATTTGTTTCACGTTACCTCGTAACATTTTGCTGTGATTAACATGGTTTTATTTTCCGGGTAACGGGGTTGCCAGCTTTCTTACCAGCAACAATGCGAAACTTAATCACATTTACCGTCCAAACCTACCTATGCTGTTCCACCAAGTACCAGTTTTTGAAAAACAGTTCAATGTTTTTCAAGAATGAAATATATCCCCAGCAAAAGTTGTCAAGCGTAGCCAGGTGTTTTTCACAAGCTCGCAATATCATGGGAGACTTGGAGGCCTGAAAATTTGTTTTCCAAAATAATCCCACGGCCTAATAAGGACAGTTGCGTTAATTTGTTATCGTCAAAGTAATACCGAACAATAGAGAACGAACGTCCTAAGATAAAGTATGATAAATGTTCACAAAGCAAATATTATCATCTCAAATCTTCGTACTCAAGTAGTGATTGCAGAGACATCGGTGAGTGGGGCCAACGTAAACGGTCGTAGACGCTCATATTCGTAGGACTGATGTTAAACGTGCAGCACTGTCCGTATTGTAGCTATTCGTGCTGGAATGCTTACACACCGCAAATGTGCGTTTCGCAGGCGTTTCTTAATGTAAAATATTGCAGACGCGCGAAACGATGTCTAAATAAACAAGCGAAACGCAAGGGATATAAATCGACGAGATATTGACGGTAGACGCCAAGGAGTCTGCAAGCACTCTGCTTCAGTGTCGGAACGAAAGCCCTTGTCTAAGCAGTACAACTCCGTCAATTTGTAAAAATCTATATGATCGGACCCGTGACGATAGCGCAGTTTAAAAACGCCTAGTATTAACAATGCAACCAATGTGGCCTGATGACCCGGGGTCGTGTAACCAGTACCTTCCGTACAATTGAATGTCCGCAACTGCCAGCGTGAGAGTGCTCAACTCAAAATTAGGATCAATTTCCGCGCGTGCAGTCAAACGCAAGTGCTCCCAATGCACGAGTGCGTTCTCCGAACGGAACGTAAGCCTCATCGGAGCTAACGCGACGACCAGTTTCACCAGAACTGGCGCAGTCTCTGGCTTCAATCCGAGCGAATCCAGCTGCAGCCTTCCCAAAGCCATCGCAGCGCCCGTCTTCCCCAAGGCCATCGCGGTGGCCCGTCTTCCCCAAAGCCAGCGCAGTGGCCGGAAGAGACGGTCGGATATTTGCATCAGCAGAAAGAAGGCAGAGGGAATCATCGGTGTTTTTCAGTCTGCACTATTTCACATTTGATGACAAAATGCAAAGAAAAAGAATGCCGATCTTCAGCTTGAGCCACTCTGAGCGACTTGTAACTCTGCTTCAGTTCTTAAAAACTGTTAGCGACATATCTCCATGTGGACTGAAATGAAATTAATGGAATACGGTATCCGTATCCACGTATCCCGTTATCGGCATCCGCATTCCATCTGCGCCGGTATCCACGATGTAATATACGGACCGGTAGATCAGGAGTTTTCTCACCACTCATTGACATACTCATGGTTCACAATCACGCTGTTTCCTATCTCAGTCATATATCTCTCATCCTACTCTTGTCATTTGGGCTCACGAGCATCTGCAGTATGACACTTTGCAGGCCGTAACTACGTGCTACAACGACCATTAACACGAGCATTTCTGGTGCTTATGTTTTGTTACATTTTACTTTCAAGATTTACTCCAAAACCTTTTGATGGATGGATTTCTGGGGTCAGAGCTCATGCTAGGTGCTTGTTGTGTAAGTCCTGACCCTTACGATCAGATGGCGCAATACCGAGGTCAACGGCGGGATTTGGGGGCGAATGTTTACCGTGCCGCACTTCTCGGCAACTGGCACGGTCGGCAAGGACTGGGGCGCGGTGCCATCCGTACATTGTATAGGTTATGAACGTCAAGTGGTGATTATGTTGCGAATAATTGTGCAAAGAGCGCTGCGAAAAATCAAATGCCACCGCCGAAGTTTCCACCATCCTAGGCCATGAACGGTGAAGAAGATTGGCGATACGACCATCTGCGATACGCACATTACCGGTCTAAAGCACTTGCGCTATGAGCATTTGGGCATAAACATTCGCTGAAAGTGCATCCGCCTTATAAATACTTTCTTGACTACCATTCCACTTCCATCTCGATAAGGAAAGATTTTGCCGTTGCTGGGGGTGGCCATTTTTAAGACATTTGCATCTCGGTTGATGTTCGACACACAGTCATCTCACACGACCACCACATGAATCTAAGACAACGATCTTAAATGATTGCTGAACAATGCTCACTCTTCCATTATTTCACGATGCAATAGCACAGCTAATGCGCACTGACTCTGTTTTAAACTCGAAACAACAGAAAGCACAATGGCGCCGGTGTTCGTTCGCTGTCTGACGCGAGTTGTGCGCCACGTTGCAGAAGCTGAGCACGCTTGGGTGGCGCCTAAGCTCCTCCCAGGCAGGAAAACGCGCGTGACACTTGAAAAGACGTTCACACCCTCAAAGGCCTCTTACCAAGCACCGCACTGGCGAGTCACCAAACCAGTCGAAAGGCGCTTGTCTCTGCCGACGCAGACCGCGTGAATGACGAAGGCGTAGAGGGATTGACGAACTGGACACGGACAGCTTCATTGCGGTCAGGCTTGTTGCCATTTGCTTCCGACCGTTAAATCCATTTTCTGGACACCTTTGGAACGAATAATTTACACTCACGCCATATCATCGATACAAAAGAAGAGCCGCAGCTCGAAGCAGTGTTTTTTGCATGTGCAAAGTGCATGCTGCACGGGTGAAGCCTTGTTCCTCTTCGGGAGACAATGAGGCGGTGACGCTGGCTTCGCCGCTGGTCTCAGCCGGCCTTCCACTAATCGGCTCTTTGATGAGCCGCTCTCCCCTTTTACTAACAGTAAGACACAAGACTATGTAAAAACTGGGAACGTTTTCTTAAACCCGTCTCGTTGGACAAACAACGATTTTATAAAATACAGCGAACGTTTCTCCCACCCAGAAACGAACGACCTGAATAGGCTGTTCGAGTTTTGTCTTAGATGTCTTTTAACCATTCAAGATGTTACAATAATTTTTGGATACCTAAAATCATGACACGTTTGCACGTTCTGTCATTTTTTTCAGCATTTTTTTCCCTACAGGCCGTGACCTATGATGCATTTATGGAGGTCACGTCAGTCGGAACAACTCCAAATAAATAAAACGGTTCGATTTTTTCCGATGAGAATATGCTACTTGTTTCTCTTACGAATATAAGTGATCCCGATGTCAGTATTTCAGGCCTGATTGGTTCTTAACATGCGCCCGGGTGGCCAGTTGGATATCCTTCGCTCGGGTGGGGGTTAATTTGAACTCCCTGAGATCTCAAAAGTAAGAGAGCTAGAAACACCACATTCACAGGGTGTGTCGGTCTGTAAGTGAACTCACTTGGGTTGAAGTTTCAGGTTCCAAGGTTATGAACTTTGAATCAGATGAGGTAAAAAGGTCAAACTCTAGGTTGATGTCCAAAGTGCCCTTAGAATCTAGGCACCTGTTCTGAACAAAAGGCCACATACCCATTCAAGGTCAGTGGCCTTGTTTGACCTTTCGAAGTTCATGGTGACATGGTGACATGGTGACACAAGACATCGGTGCTCTATGTCTTGGTAAAATTCTGCAAGAATGCTTAGAGCTTTGCCCTTGAATAAGCGACAAAGATTACGTTAGGAAGCATGTTCCTGTTGCAAAACGTTGACCTGAGTTATTTTAGATCAGTAACCTATTCTGTTCTCTAAGAAGTCCATAGAAGAGTATAATGAGGTTGCTGTTATCAATAACTTCGAAATGAGTACCTTTAACTTCCCCATACAGCAAGCTCTAGAATAATAGAAGTGGGTGTTTTTGACTTTGGTATGCCCTTCCTACCTGGCCCTAGTTCAATGGAATTTATTCATGTAATTATTGTGTTGCCTTAAGATATCTTAGAGATGTATGGCTTTGTCTAACACTCCGTTGCCGCATCAGATCGAACCATGCCCTAGAAACTGACTTCGCTATATCCATGGCCTAACTTTGACCTGTCGTACGTCAGCGACATTACAAGGTATATCTAAATATTTGAAAGTAAGTGATTTGTTATCTAATTGTCTATAGCTAAGCAAAATTTGGCGTGACTGCGCCGCGCGGTTCGGGGACCATTCCGGAAAACCCTCGGCGGGTCGAGTTGACCCCCACCCGAACGCGTGTTAAGCCGAAAAGTCGACACCACGGGTCAACGTATGTTAAACATCTCCAACGGCTCTTTTGCATTTATATATGACACAGGCTTGCGAGAGTGTTCCACATCGAGATCATTTTCAAAAACATTCTGCAACCAATCAAGGCGGCAAAGAACAGGGAGGATACATAATTACTTTTTGTTTAGAGTTTTGGATATCATACTGGCGAAAACAATTCACCTATTTTCCGATAGGCCTGTTTTATGTCTTTATCGTGACCTGGATATGACTTATTGACCTGGAGCAACAAAACCGAATATGTTTAGATTGTTTAGGCAACAAGCAACACGCTGTTTTCCATCCCGGTGCTCTGTCTTGGTAAAAAATTAGAAGGGGGCCCGCCAGCCCCGCCCTCGTTGGAAGAGGATGTAAGAATGGCTGGCTCTAATCGTCGGATGGGAATCGAAGTCTGTCACCGTTATAGATGATCAAGAATGTCACTGCCCAGAGACATTACTGTAACGCTAAATGCATCTTAATTCTGTCCACAGTTTTGCAGAAGTCTTTTGCACCAATGTTGAAAGCAAAAGTTGCCATCTTTTCGAATATCATTCCCACATTTTGCCGAATACCGACTGGCTGATCAAAGCTGGTTCCTGCCACAAAAGCTCGGCCATAAAAAGCCTTTCTGGCGGCGCCGCCGGCGCTCGGTCGCGTTTTCCGGCAGGCAAATCAGCCGGAGCCAGGATTTTCCACGTGACGTGTCGCGCAGTGGTACTTTTGCCGGCCCAACGGCGGTCCGATATTCCGATTTCAAATTCAATCAGAGTCGGGCTGCGCGTTGTAATACCATAACGGATAGGCAGTGGCACACAAGACCACGGAAACAGAGGGTGAACGCCTGGTCTTATCAAGACGGAGCTCGCCGGGGCCAAGCTGAAAAGCGAAGGATGCGTCCAATTCAAGCTAGACAGCTTGAGCGAGAAAACAGACGACGGGATAAGTCGGCAATTTGGATTATGCTGAGGCTAGCTTTGATGACAATAAGGGTTATGAATAATGCAAAACTGATTTTTGTTTGTAGATGACGAGTTTAAATCACGGAAATAGTGGGGGAGTTCTGCGGAAAGCTCCATTGCTATGCATGCGTTGAAAAACTGTACTTTCGTGTGCTTATCGGCCAAGACAGATGGGAGCACTTCGTTAATCATGTCTTGGTGCATTTGAATCTGCATTGGCCCCCGCTCCGCTGTCGCTGGTTAAGTATACTATAATTATTACACATTCAGCATTCCAACAGCCGGACCCTCGTAAAAAAAGCTAAAGATACAGCGCAATGCCACCCCTGGGAAAGCAGTCTCCTTTGAATCCATTCACCAATCTTCGCTCCCAATTCTTGTGCATCGCTGACGCAATGAATCGCATTTCACAACCTGACAGCTGGAAAACGGATTTCGCACATTTCTCTGCGACCTGAAGCGGCTGAGGCGAAGTCCACGCCTCTCACGTGTGTTTGGTGGGCAGCAGTCTGACACCTCCAAGTCCCATCCTAACTACTTGGGGCTCTCAAGCGCCGGCTAAGTTTAAGCCCCGGTGTATTATTCGCGCCGGCGCCGAGCGGCAGCACATATGTCAGCCCCGAATCGACGTCGTTTGTTGTCCGAACCAATTTCAACTTCTGCCGGGCGAGCCGGCCGACTGCTCTGCGTCTGGCTCCTCGGACCCCGGCTGCCCGTCAGCCGGCGCGGGTGCCGGCGCCGGCCCCCTGCAACCGGCTCCACGACTCTAAAAGACACCGCGCCTGCCGCGTCGAAGCCAACGCGCCACCCGCGACGACCTGCCGCCGACGCCGACGGCGGCCGTCGCTCGGGGGCGCCTCCTCTGGGGACACCGGCACGGCGGAGGGGAGATGACCGGGCACAGATGGACGGCGCCAGGGGAGTCGCCCCACCCCTGCCGCCCCCAGATGAAGTGTGGAAAATGGCTGCCGACAGCGCGCCGTGGCAGATGGAGACGGCCGACGACGAAATAGAAGACGCAGACGAATTGTCTTCGCCCGCGAACTACCGACTACGCTGTTTGGTGGTTCGGGGCTCGCACTACAACTGAATATCAAAGGCTTTTAAACAAACATCTATTCGCTTCGGTCAAGTCAAGCTTTCCGAACGCGTGGGAAGCAGCAACGCGCCTAACTTGCTGAGGAACCGAGTAGAAACATCGACATCTCTACGCTCAGCGCACGTGATAAGTAGAATGGTCTCCGTGGCTTCATAACACTCTATGGTAAGGCGTCACGTACGTACGTGACGTGACATCGAAGTACGTGACGTCATAATCCGTCGCATTTGAATTTAGTTCTTGATTTATTCTGTCCTTGCTGAGAACAAGGAACCATTTAGACCAACCGCAGTTCTCCGAAGCATTTAGACCAACCGCAATTTTCCGAAGCACTTATGGGCCCCGGAGATTTTAAGCTTCTGAGGCGAACCTGTTGCAACAAAACCGTTTGAGCTGTCACGTCTATTTGTCTCCTGCAGGAAAAGCAATCTTTCCTGCATCCACACCATCAGCTGTTCACAAAGCGACCAAGGCACGCCCGCTAAGTGCAAGTGGTCGGCTGGCCGGCGTCCAAACACGCTGTGTTTACGCGGCCGCGGCATGCCGGCCATTTGTAGAAACCGCTCCGGCCCATTGCACATAGATTTCAGAAGCTTGTAGAGGCAAACGGCGCCATCATTCACTGTCGGTCTGGTAAGCGAGCCCAGTTTATCTCCGCAAAACTTTAAACTATACATCACGCTCGCAGACGGTAATATGGCCCAGGAATTATGGCCGAAAGATTGGGCGAGATACCGAGACGTGCCCGGACAAGGGCGGCGGTAGAACAACAAAAATGTGGCAAAAATAGTGCGCGAAAAAGGTTTATGAAGGAAAATGGTGAGGTAAAATTAGCTATCCATTGTGGTAAGACTTGTAAAAAGCTCATTCGACGGGTCGACGTCAATTCTCGCGGCATTATAACAGACATCGACAGACACAGAGACATCGAATTGTTGGTGACATGGGACGCTCTATTTGAAGGCACGTGATGATATAAGGTAATAGACATCATGAACATATTATGTGCGCTTTTAAATATTTTAGGGACAATGTCTCTATGGTAAGGGCTGCGACAACTCTCGTTAAAGAATGGAGAGGATCACGTGTGATAATTGCCAATGTGTACCGACCGAATCATATAATGATGGGTAATTACTAGCATCTTATCATTATAACAGGATTTTGCAAGACCTGATATGACTTCATTCCTTCGATTAGTCTCTGCCGGTCGGCTGTCACAAATAACTCAGGAGTGACGTGACGAGGGCATGCGCCTGGATATGGCGCAACAGAAAGAATAATTCAGATATTTGAATGCATAAATAGAGAGAGAGAGAGGGAAGGGAGAGAGAGAGAGAGAGAGAGAGAGAGAAGAGAGAGAGAGAGAGAGAGAGAGAGAGAGAGAGAGAGAGAGAGAGAGAGAGAGAGAGAGAGAGAGAGAGAGAGAGAGATAGAGAGAGAGAGAGAGAGAGAGAGAGAGAGAGAGAGAGAGAGAGAGAGAGAGAGAGAGAGAGAGAGAGAGAGAGAGAGAGAGAGAGAGAGAGAGAGAGAGAGAGAGAGAGAGAGAGAGAGAGAGAGAGAGAGAGAGAGAAAGAGAGAGAGAGAGAGGAGAGAGAGAGAGAGAGAG